>NC_057806.1:131935207-132080251 GCF_018294505.1 Triticum aestivum
CACCCCAGACACACACGCACACACTAAGACTCATCTGACACACACATGCCCTAGGCGGAGCATTTGTTCCTACCACCCTTCGTCCAACCTTTCCCGTATGATAAACAATCACCTTAATTTACTTGTATAACATGGACAAATTCCACTTTACTTTAGTAGTTAGCAAACTTATCATCTCTACTCTTATAAAAAACCGAGTTGGTGATGATGGTGTGCCTGCCATCTTGTAATATAGACTGTCCAATATATATCTGACGAATATAAAGCAAACTATGATAATTTTACAAAAGATACCCGCACCTCTCTCCACAACCTCATTGCTGAGCAATTAAAAAAAGGAAGTCTCTGGAACAATCTAGCATGGTGGCTGCTGCCTCCTGCCGGTGCCGTCCATCCTCATGCCTTCGCCCAGTCCGACCACCAGTCACCACCATGCTCCACTCCTCCTCACCTTATCTCTCATCTTTCATTTTTTCGATGAAATTCTCGAGATACTAGTTTTCCGATAAAATTCTTGAGATATCATTAGTTTTTACACATGTGAGTACTCCTGCATGGGTCAATCACACAATGTGTTTTATAAAAAAATGCATATTGATGTTCCGTGCAATGCACGAGCATCTTGCTTGTAATTATATAGCGCAAACCACGAGCAGGAAGTGACATTTTTTTACACAACCATGTTAACATGGCCACATAAATCACTAGCTAAAGTGTAATACCATTATACTTATATCCCGATGCAAAAGGTTGAGTACATGTCTGAAGAGTAGAGTCACACACACGCACTCTGTCTCCCAGAATCTCTCACACACACACCAGTTACGTGACGCTCACTTAAGCAGACATGTATGTTACAATTTGTGCACCCACGGGTACATGTGATGGTGCGCATTTATTTAAGCCGGACGGCGAACCCAAATAGTAGCTGCATTCATTCCCCTCCCGCCGCCTCTTCTCTGGTCGCCGTCGCCGGTAGGCAGTAGCCATGGTCCGGCCAAAGGTAACGACATACGCAATACTCCCGCCGGAGCGGCGCTTTAATCTGGAAATTTTAGTGGTCATGCATGCTTCTTTTTGTGTTAGCACTCCTATATAAGGGTTGGCCTTGTTTCAAAAAAATATAAGGGTTGACCGGTCGCTTCCCGCGGATGTGCACAGGTGGTGGAAGAGGAAGGAGAAGGGAAGCATGCTGTGGAGTAATGTTTTTTACCACAATTTCTTATGAAACTGAGTGCAATAATTGAGTAGTTTTGCAAACTACCAGTACTACACCTGAAATGGTTCAAAACTGAAAGTGCAATTATCCCTGGGTGGTTTTGGTAATTCCTAACAACATATAGCTCATTGAGCTAATGCTATTTCAAGATAAATATTTCAGGAAAGCTCAATGATTGGCATGGCATGGATTAGAAAAGTGGACCCCTCAAAATGCCAAGGACAAAAGGATTGGCTCAAGATCAAAGCACAAGACTCTACATTTTTTATTTTAGTGATCCAAGATCACATTGAGTCCAGAGGAAAAGCCAATACTATTAAGAGGGGGTGAGGTGCTGCTTAATGAGGTTCTGGCTCAAAATGCTTGATATGCTCCAAAGTCCTCAACCACTTTCTCACATCCACATATGTCCCAAACCAAAAAGTCAAACTCGGCCCCACCAAAACTTTCTATCCGGCTCCACCGAGTTCTCTTAACATAGCCACTGCCAGAAACCCTAGTCTTTTAGGTCTCACCGATAAGGATCTCGGTCTCACCAAGATGGGATTGTAATCTCTCTGTTTCCCTTCGTAACATTTCGGTCCAACTAAGATGAGCAACCGGACCCACCGAGATTGCAATGCAAACTCTCTATTTCCCTTTGTAACATTTCGGTCCAACCGAGATTAGTGAATCGGTCCCACCAAGTTCGCCTGACCAACTCTCTGGTTAGTCTATTACCAAAATCGGCCCCACCGAGTTTGTGTAATCGGTCTCACCGAGATGACGTTATGCCCTAACCCTAAAGAAATTGGTCCCACCGAGTTGACATGTCGGTCCCACCAAAAACCCTAACGGTCACATTATGAACCAAATCGATCCGACCGAGTTGTCTGAATCGGTCCCACAGAGTTTGGTAAATTTTGTGTAACAGTTAGATTTTGTGTGGAGGCTATATATACCCCTCCACCCACTCTTCATTCGTGGAGAGAGCCACCAGAACATGCCTACACTTCCAACATACATTTTCTGAGAGAGAACCACCTACACTTGTGTTGAGGTCAAGATATTCCATTTCTACCACATAAATCTTGATCTCTAGCCTTCCCCAAGTTGCTTTCCACTCAAATCTTCTTTCCACCAAATCCAACCCTATGAGAGAGAGAGAGTTTAGTGTTAGGGAGACTATCATTTGAAGCACAAGAGCAAGGAGTTCATCATCAACACACCATTTGTTACCTCTTGGAGAGTGGTGTCTCCTAGATTGGCTAGGTGTCACTTGGGAGCCTCCGTCAAGATTGTGGAGTTGAACCAAGGAGTTTGTAAGGGCAAGGAGATCGCCTACTTCGTGAAGACCTACCCGAGTGAGGCAAGTCCTTCGTGGGCGATGACCATGGTGGGATAGACAAGGTTGCTTCTTCGTGGACCTTCATGGGTGGAGCCTTCCGTGGACTCGCGCAACCGTTACCCTTCATGGGTTGAAGTCTCCATCAACCTAGATGTACGATAGCACCACCTATCGGAACCACGCCAAAAATCTTCATGTCTACATTGCGTTTGCTCCCTCAAAATTCCTCCCTTTACCTTCATATGCAATTGTTTTACATTCCGCTGCTATACTCTTAGAATTGCATGTGTAGGTTGATTGCTTGCTTGTGCAAAGTTTCTAAAATCTGCCAAGAACTAAACTTGGGAAAAGGCCAGATTTTTATTTGGTCAAGTAGTCTAATCACCCCCCTCTAGACATACTTTCGATCCTACAAGTGGTATCAGAGCTTTGGTCTCCATTTGCTTTGGTTTCCATAGCTTTTGGTGGTCATAGCCTTGGTTTCACAACCTAGGAGAGTATGGCGTCTAGCGAGGGAAATTACCACCATAGAGGTCCTTATTTTGATGGTACTAATTTTGCTAGTTGGAAGCATAAGATGAAAATGCATATTCTTGGACCTAACCTCGCCGTTTGGGCTATTGTGTGTATTGGCTTGCAAGGTGAATTCTTTGATGGGAGAGAACCGAACCATGAAGCTACCGCAGAAGAGTTGAAGATGCTGCAATACAATGCTCAAGCTTGTGATATTCTCTTCAAGGATTGTGCCCCGAAGAATTCAACAAAATCAGTCGTCTTGAGAATGCAAAGGAAATTTGGGATACTTTGATTGATATGCACGAAGATACCGACTCCATCAAGGAATCCAAATTGGATGTGCTTCAAAGTCAACTTGACAATTTCAAAATGAAGGATGGTGAAGGTGTCGCTGAAATGTACTCTAGACTTGCTCTCATCACAAATGAGATTGCCGGCTTAGGAAGTGAAGAGATGACCGATAGATTCATCATCAAGAAGATCCTAAGAGCCTTGGATGGAAAATATGATACCATGTGCACATTGATCCAAATGATGCCCAACTACAAAGATCTCAAGCCAACGGAAGTCATTGGAAGAATTGTTGCTCATGAGATGTCACTTAAGGATAAGGAAGAGCTTCACAACAAGTCAAGTGGTGCTTACAAAGCCTCATGTGATGCCCCACATCATCAAATGAGAAGCAAACCTTCAATGAAGAATTGAGCCTAATGGTGAAGAACTTCAACAAGTTCTACAAGAGTAGAAGCAAGGAAAGAAGTTCCAAGTCAAGGTCCTACAATGACAAAAGATCTTCTAGTCGTGAGCGTAACTGCTACAATTGTGGAAGACCCGGACACTATTCCAATGTGTTTACGACTCCCTACAAAAGAAGAGAAGATTCTCCCAAGAGAAGAAGTAAGAGAAAAGAATCACCATCAAGAGAGAGGAGGAGTAGATATGATCGTTATGAACGAAGACCCTCTCGGAGAAGCAAAGATTCAGAGAGGAAGGACAAGTCATCAATGAGCTACACAAAATGAAGAGATCAAGCTCATGTTGGTGAATGGGTATCCGGCTCTGACTCCGACCATCACTCCGAAAGAAGTTATCACTCCAACTCCGAATATACTCAAGATGAAGGTGTTGCCGGACTAGCACTTGTGACAACCAACTCCTATGACATATTTGACTAACCAAATGAAGGAATTGGAAGATGCTTCATGGCTAAAGGTCCAAAGGTAACACACCGCGAGTATGTTGATTTCAATAGTGATGAAGATGATTTGCTAGGAAATGATGATTTACTTGTTAACAACTCTAGTTATGATAACTATGATGAACTTTCTATTAATCATGCTAATCAAGATAAAACGAATGATGATGATTAGAAGGAGATTGAGCATCTAACTAAAGAACTAAACACTCTTAAGTTAGCTCATGAAATTACCTTGAAAGATCATCGAGAACTTTTAAAGACTCATGAGAAGCTACGCTTTGAAAATCTCAACCTTGAGCAAGAGCATGAGTTCATAAAAGAAATCAATGATGATCTTCCCAAGAAAAGTTCTTCTTAAATTGCCAAGCGTTTACTCTTGTCTACTTACATGCCACAGTTAAATCTAGCAACAAGAACAAGAAAGATTCTTCATCTAGTAGTAACAACAATCATGCTAAATCCAATGTTGTTGCCTCTAGTAGTTCTCTTGATTACACTAATGATTCACTTAGCCAAGTTACACTTGAGAAAGAAAATAGCTTATTGAAGGGAATTATCGAAAAAGATGTTTACAAGAGCCTTGCCAGAAGTAAGCAATTTGAGGAAATTGTACGCAAGCAAGGAAGGCACCGGAAGAATCAAGGTGTTGGTTTTGAACGAAAGTTCAATGCCAATGGAGTTGAGTGGGAAGAAGATCAATACCCCAAGACGAAGTTTGTTCCTCAACAAGAGAAGTATGATCCTACTTCTTTCAAAGGAACACAAGCTCAAGATGATCTTCCACCACAAGACCACAAGCAAAAAGGCAAGGACAAGCTTCAAGAGGAGATTGATGCATTTGAAGAAGCACCTAAGGCCTTGGTCAAGTGGGTTCCCAAGACTACATCAAGTTCTACTTAATCAAGTACGACTACAACTCCAAGGATTCCCATCAAGATGGTGTGGATCTCGAAGAAGTAGAAATAGAGAGTTCTTGAGGGTGACTCCGCGAACATACTTCACTCTTATCATTTTGGCGAGGACAAGTGCAAACAACTTCCATATCTTGCACTAGTTCAAGGAGTCACAAACCCTCTTGTTGGTAAGACAAGGGACAAGGTAACCTAATGCTTTCATGGACATCATCTTGTGTGTACATCACTCTATGTCTATGGATATCCTTGCTTGTTCCTTGTGGGACTAACCCGTGTATGTATTGAAAGTGCAACTCACTCCAATGGAATGCTCCGAATGATCTACATCAACATTGAGCATCCACATCTTCATTACCTACATGAATTCATCATCGACAAAACCTAAGGTTAGTTCATCCCTCTTAGGGGGGATATCACATCTAGGGGGAGCTTTACTCTAAAAATTGAGCTAAAGCAACTCAAATGGTGTGAGCACAACAATGCTTTATGTAAAAGTGGTAACCCCACTTGTGCTTAAACAATGTGTATGACCTATGATCAAATGTTCTCATTTGACTCCTAAGTCAATATACTCATATATAGATGACCTAGTCATCGCCAATTGCTTGATAGATGCTAGAGTGTTTGTGCATGCTTTGTCACATATTTCATTTTCCATTTTAATTGCATGAGCATGTCGAATGCATATTTTTCTCATTCGAGGACATCCATTTGTTGCTTTGATTGTTTGGCTTTTTCTCTTTTGCCAAATGGATGGACAAGAATGCCTAAGAACTCCCTCTAGCTATCTATGCTTTCCTCGTCTCAAACTCTATTCATGCTACATCACAAAGTTTGATCAAGTTAGATTCGAACCACTCTGTGTGAGGAGCACTCGGAGTCCCCGATTCGTCATATACTTAAACTTCCAAAACCTCTTTGTGCATTTCGGTCTGACCGATTCATCCTTTTCGGTCCTACTGAGATCACTTAGTTGATCTAGGTTTTCAATCTTGGTACAATCGATTAGAACCTTTTGGTCACACCAAGTTCCAGTAACTGCTTGCAGTTTTGCATCTCGGTGCCACCAAGTTGTTCCACTCGGTCACACTGACAGGGTCAGGTTATATATACTAACGGGTCAAATTTTGGAAAATTTTCTGAAAGCCTTCTCCCGCGCGTAACCTGCTCTGCCTCTTCGGGTCTTCGGATCATCCTCTCACCGCCAGTGACCTCCCACTGCTGGTCTCCGCCGCCGTCAATGGCAATCTACTCCGCCGTGGCCGCCGTAGAGAACACTCGCTGCTCTAGGGTAAGTGTTCAACCCCTTGTGCTGTCTTTTTCACTCCGATTCCTAGCACAAGGACAATGCCATGTTTCTTGCCACAATTGAGATTGATCCATCCAGCTAAAACTTCCTTAGGTATAGATTGATTCGAAAATTTTAGGGTTAGCTCTCCGCAGAACTCATCTCGGACCGACCGAACTGTAGAAATCGGTCTCACCGATTCGGCTTAGGCCATTGCACATGCGCTTTTCGGTCTGACCGAAACATGCAAATCAGTGTGACCGAGTTCAAGATTCTGTGAAATCCTAGCAATCTCGGTGCCACTGAACTGTGACTCGGCCCAACCAAGTTCAGTAGTTTAGGTTCCAAGTGTTGCTTCGGTATCACCGAGTTTGTCAATTCGGTAGCTCCGAGATCACTTCTGTAGAGAACTAAAACTAAGCTTTTTGACTCAATTGTTTTGCAAAACCTATGTACTTTGTGATTCTCATCTACTCTACCTCATCTACAACCTATTCACAGGGTCTGCTGATAGTTTGGCTGGAGATGTCTGATCAAAGTGACAGTCGGAACAAGTCTAAAGAGCAAGTTCAGATGACTGAGGGCACTAGTCCCTCCAGCAGCTATGATGAGGGCAGCAGGAGCACACCTAGCAACTTGCCAAAGGCAGCTACCAGGACAAGGAAGAAGAAAACCTCAGATTGTGAGGATGAGGATTATGTGGCTGTTGAGGATGAAGCCACTTCAAGGAAAAAGGTGCTGAAAAAGGAGTATGGCATAGCTGCTGCAAGTAAGCCTGGAATGAAGACAAAGGCTCCAGCAAGAAGAGTTCCAATGTCAAAAGCCAGAGCATCCACTCAAGAAACAATGGAGTTCACTCTTGAACCCTGTCGGTGTCAAAACCGGCGGATCTCGGGTAGGGGGTCCCGAACTGTGCGTCTAGGCGGATGGTAACAGGAGACAAGGGACACGATGTTTTTACCCAGGTTCGGGCCCTCTCGATGGAGGTAAAACCCTACTCCTGCTTGATTAATATTGATGATATGGGTAGATCTACCACGAGATCAAGGAGGCTAAACCCTAGAAGCTAGCCTATGGTATGATTGTTGTATGATGAAGTTGTCCTACGGACTAGAACCCTCCGGTTTATATAGGCACCAGATAGGGTTAGGGTTACACAGAGTCGGTTACAATGGTAGGAGATCTTGAATATCCGCATCACCAAGCTTGCCTTCGACGCCAAGGAAAATCCCATCCGGATACGGGATGAAGTCTTCAATCTTGTATCTTCATAGTCCTGGAGTCCGGCTGAAGATATAGTCCGGCTACCCAAACACCCCCTAATCCAGGACTCTCTCAGTAGCCCCTGAACCAGGCTTCAATGACGACGAGTCCGGCGCGCAGATTGTCTTCGGCATTGCAAGGCGGGTTCCTCCTCCAAGTCCTTCAAGAAGATTTTAAACATCAAGGATAGTGTCTGGTTCTGCAAAATAAGTTTCCACATATTTCCATAGAGAGAATAATATCAACACAAATCTAATCTGCTGATGTATTCCGCAGTGTGACATCACACTACGGCCAAGTCCTTTACTCGAATTGTTTTTACTTTTCGACCTCAGCACGTTTAGCGAGGCGGTTTCCTTGGCACGTCTTGTCAAAGCAGAGATCGTGTCCCCCTTTTTACGGGATTCTCATCAATACGGACGTGGGAAACCCAACTGCGCCATTTATCACGGCGCTTGGGAGGCAAGCGAGTTTTACTAGGCTGGTGGGGACGCACAACCGCATCCGCCCATATAAGGGGATAAGGATCCACCTTTTTACCTACGCCTTCTTCCTCCTTTGCCTATCCATTTCCTGCGCACTCGAGCTCCAGCGCCCAAGCCCGCACTTCCTACCTCAACCTCCTCCAACAATGTCCGGAGCAGGAGGCAAGTGGATGGTCTCCTCCGTCACGGAGGGCCATGTCAAAAAGCTAAGGAAGGCCGGATACTTGTCCAAGGACATCGCGCACTGGCTTCCCGAGGAAGGGCAACTTCTCCCCACCCCAAGGCCCCATGAGAGGGTAGTATTCCTTCCCCACTTCCTCCGTGGACTGGGTTTCCCACTCCACCCATTTGTCCGGGGGCTCATGTTCTACTATGGCCTGGATTTCCACGATCTGGCCCCGAATTTCGTCCTCAACATCTCGGCGTTTATCATCGTGTGCGAGGCTTTCCTCCGCATCCGCCCCCATTTCGGCCTCTGGCTCAAGACTTTCAACGTCAAGCCCAGGGTGGTGCACGGCAGCCAGGCGGAGTGCGGAGGCGCCATGGCGGGCAAGATGGCCAATGCCCTATGGCTCGAGGGCTCCTTCATGGAGACCCTGAAGGGGTGGCAATCATGGTGGTTTTACATCACCAAGCCGCGCGATCCAAAATGGATCACAACCCCCGAGTTCCGATCCGGACCCCCCACGCGGCTTATGTCCTGGAAAGAGATAGGCCTGTCGTGGGGCGACGAAAAAGAGGTGAACGGATTGCAGACATGCATCCAGTCCCTGGTGAACAAGCAGATCAAGCTTGTCAATGTAGTCCAGGTCATGCTCGTCCGCCGAATCCTCCCGTGTCAACAACGGGACTTTACTCTGTGGGAGTTCGACCCGACACAACACCAAATCCTTAACAGGCTCTTCGACACGACGTATGAAGACGTCTAGAAGGTGCTAACCAAAGGTGCCGAGGCTCCCGCATCCGCTTCCGAGGACCACGGATACAGCTCGCAGCGGCACGCTAGCGAGGTAAGCTATTTTCACCTTTTACACGATGTTAAGTTTTCCATAGTTTGACTCTATGCGGGATCTAAACTCCCTCACCTTTGACAGGCTTGGCAGGCGCAGTCCGGATTGATTAACTGTCCGGCTCCCTTGCCTGAAGACCCAGCCCCTGCTCTCCTAGTGAAGCTGCTGGTTCCGGCACCTTATGTGGTGCCGGAGAAGAAGGCCAAGAAGAAGAAGGCCAACGGGCCTCGAAAGAGTGCCTGTAATGTGGTGGTGTCGGACTCGTCATCCGACGAGTCCGAGACGCTCTCCTCCCGTGAGAACAAGGAGGAGGAAGAAGAAAACTCTCCCCCTCCAGCAGGGGGAGGAAAGAAAGGGAAGGCCGCCCCAATGGGGGAGACCGAAGGGTCCAGGAAGAGGAAGACCCCTCCGCCGAACTACTCCCCCGACGCCGAAGAGGACGAAGAGGAGTGTCCAGATAGGGCCAAGCGTCCGGCGAAATCGTAAGTATTCGGATATCAGAGTAACTCATGACGTTCCTTTGTCGCACAACTTTCCCTAATGTCGAACATAATTATGCAGCCCGCCCCGGGCCGAACTCAACGAGTCATCGAGCGGCTCCCTGGATTCATCGGACGTGAACTCTGTTCCGCCCGCTGTCTCCCCCTGCACTGCGGATGACGCCGAAGTGGCGTTGCAACAAGCTCCAGGGCAGGAGGAGGTGGTCCTGGAGGAGCCGCAAGGTGACCTCCCGGACCCCAGGAGTAAAGGGGACAAGACCCCCCAGGGCTCCAAGTCCGGCTTTGTGCCGGACATCGCGCCAGAATCTTCAACAGTTCCGGACCGCGATAGGCGAACTCCTTCCAAGAGGAGCAAGCCTTCTGAGCCGGCGGCCTTCGTCCAACCGGAGGTGCCGGACAATCTGCTGGAGGTGCTTGACGGCGCCTCCATCGACGAGGAGCACCGTACTATTATGAGTACGGTGATCCAGAAGGTTCAGTCTGCCAAGAGCGGACTGAGTGAAGCGTGCGCTAGCCTTCTAATAGGCTTCGAGGTAAGTAAAAAATATGTAAGAAAATAACCGCATAGACAGTAGCCCCTAATGCTCTGTTTGGCGTTCAGAAAGAAAAGCCGAATAGAGGATCTATTAAATTTTGTAGGAGTCGAACAACAAAGAGTCAATATGCGTATGCAGGCTTCGCTGCTAGCCACCGCCGCACTGACTGCGGAGGTGGGTGCCCTGCAACAGGGACTCGAGCGGACCGAGCAAGAGCTCGGCCTTGCCAAGCGGCAGCTCGAGGAGAAAGAAGGTAAGAAATACCTTACAGAAAAAAGTGCCTATAAAAAGACGTGATTGCAAAAAATAACAGGATTGTACTGCTTATTATAGGGGCCACGACTGAGGTGGCGACCCTCAAGCAGGCGCTGTCCGAGGCCGAAAGGAAAGCAGCCGCGGAGTGCACCGAGCGAGAGAAACTTGGGGCCCAGGTCGGCGAGGTGCAGCAAGAGCTTCAGGCTCTCATGAAAAAACATGAGAGTTTGGAGCTTGAGTCAAAGACGCAAGCGTCCAAGCTCGCGGCGGCCCTTGAGACTGCCAAGTCTGCCAAGGCCGAAGCCCAAAAGGCCCTCCAAGAGTTGGAGGAGATGAAAAATATAGCAGCAGTTAAGGCATTCTTTATGCAAAGCAGAAATATAAAAGTAAACTACTTGTTACTTACCCGAATCCGGAGCTCTCCAGGGGCATTCGCAGATCTTCCCCGCAGCGTATCCGCCGCTGCCGCATTCTAGCGAGCTGAAGAGGGCAGCTCGACGGAGAAGGTGTTCTGGTCTCAGTATGTTGAGGCCGGACACCCTGTGCCCTTGAGCGACCAGCTGAAACAGCTGGTCGAGCTCCACAAGGCGGCCGAACAGGCCATGAAGGGCTTCATAGTTCGGCTGTGGCTCGGAGAGGCCCTGCCTGGGAGCTACTTCGGGCTGGTGCGGCGGCTGGTGGAGGCCTGTCCAAGGCTCGAGGTCATCAAGCGCTCCGTCTGCATCGAAGGTGCCCGTAGGGCCCTTGCCCGTGCAAATGTGCATTGGGGTAAGCTGGACGGTGAGAAGCTTGTGAGGGACGGGCCACCGCCGGGGAAGGAGCATCGCAAGCCCGAGAACTACTATAAGGATGTTCTTGTGGGTGCCCGCCTTGTGGCGGATGAATGTACCAAGGATGTAATTTTTGAACGAACTCGCTCGTGTTTATCCTGTGCGCTGAAAACTTGTTCATATGCGCTAAGCAATGCTTGTTGAATTTAAAATATTACTTTCTGTGCGACCGTTTATCAAAAAATTGAGAGATGGCCAGTCGTCGGCTTCTGCCCCCATGCCACTAGTGCTGGGGTGTTCGGGATAAACCCGAGCGCTCTTTTTCCCATAGTTGGGTCCTTCGAGGGAGGCGCTCAGCACAACGAACCAGGAAATTGGACTATAATGCTTGAACACTCTCACTTAGCCATAGAACTCTATAATTTTAAATTTCAACGAAGCCCCTAGTTCAGAAGACCGAGTTCGGGGCGCTATCCACGCCTTGGCCGGACAAAGCTAGCTCCTCATTCGAAATGGCATAAGTCTTTAGGGACTCAAAAAACCTCTCGAACAGCGACCGGTCTCTCGCCTCATCATGACAAGTTAGTTTTAGCTTTCTCCACTGAGGTGCTTAACCCAGCTCAACTGGGGCACAATCGCAGTGGTTCTCCTAGTGCTACCTTAGCCGATATAGCGGAACGTAAGGCACCAAAACATAGGAGCCGGGCAAACCCAACTATTGACCCAAATCATGATTCGGAGCTGATGCATATAGTGCTATAAGTTCGGGGTGCCGCACTTGTGAAAGTGTACGGGCTTTTCACGCCATATTGAGGGGTACTAAAGCGCCTAGCGTGTTTGCCGTACCATGGTGTACGGGTGCAACATGTCATTTAATAAACATATATATGAAAGGAGGATAATGCAAAAAATAGACAAAAAGCTATGCATTGTTTATAGAAAGGCTGCTATCAAAGCAGAACGATACAAGTAGTGCGATAAGCAAAAGATATTGGGCTATTTAACATGTCCGGGCCAGGAGCAGGCCGCGGAATTGTATGCCAAAACAGGTATACTGCTCGTAATAGAGACCACCTTGGAGTTCCATGATGCGTCATGGCTTGTCTGCTTCCCTGGATCTTGCATCGTTTGTGCGGCAGTTGAATTGTCGAACAGGTCGTCCGAAGTATGGAGTCCTGAAAGTAAGAGAAAATTAAAAAAAGAATTCGGCAGCCCCTAGTACGTTTTAAGCCGTATTTTGGGTTTGCCGTTATTGTGCCCCTTCCCCTACGCCCATGGTATTTCTAGAGCGTAGTTATGTACGCGAGGCACTGGTTTCGCTATGTTGCGAGGGCTGGGGTTGGGGCCGCATTGCTACGCCTGCTCAGAACGTGCCAGGCGGTCTTGTTGTAGGTTACTCCGGGCGCGCTTGGCAGTGTCTAGCTTTTTAATGGCTGGACTGGAGAATTGCCTAAGAAGGCTGCTTTGTACTTCCACTGCGAGGGCCGCCATGTGCTCCTCCGTACGGAGGGAGCGTTCGGTGTTTCCATTGACCGTGATTACTCCTCGAGGGCCTGGCATCTTGAGCTTGAGATATGTGTAGTGCGGCACCGCATTGAACTTTGCAAATGTGGTTCGCCCGAGCAGGGCATGATAGCCACTGCGAAACGGGACTATATCGAAGATTAACTCTTCGCTTCGGAAATTGTCCGGAGACCCGAAGACCACTTCAAGTGTTACTGAGCCTGTACAGTTGGCCTCTACACCTGGTATAACGCCTTTAAAGGTCGTTTTTGTGGGCTTAATCCTCGAGGGATCTATGCCCATTTTCCGCACTGTATCCTGGTAAAGCAGGTCCAGGCTACTTCCACCATCCATGAGGACTCTTGTGAGATGAAATCCATCGATAATTGGGTCAAGAACCAATGCGGCAAAGCCGCCGTGACGGATGCTAGTGGGGTGGTCCCTTCGATCAAAAGTGATCGGGCAGGAGGACCATGGGTTGAACTTTGGGGCGACTGGCTCCATCGCGTATACGTCCCGTAGCGCATGGTTCCGCTCTCTCTTGGGAATGTGGGTTGCGTATATCATGTTCACCGTCCGCACTTGTGGGGGAAAACCCTTCTGTCCACTATTGTTCGGCGGCCTGGGCTCCTCCTCGTCATCGCTATGCGGCCCCTTGTCTTTATTTTCAGCTCTTAGCTTGCCTGCCCGCTTGAACTCCCAACAATCCCTGTTGGTGTGATTGGCTGGCCTTTCGGGGGTGCCGTGTATCTGGCAGAAGCGGTCGAGTATTCGGTCCAAACTGGACGGGCCCTGAGTATTCTTTTTGAATGTCTTTTTTCGCTGACTGGATTTATAGCCTCTGAATCCGGCATTAACTGCCGTGTCTTTGTTGCTGTCGCTGCTAACGCGGCGCTTTTGCTTATTCCGACGTGTCCTGCCACTTTTGTCCTTGGTATCCGAATTACCAGGGTTCTTTGCTAAGTTGTTACTGCGAGCTAGCCAGTTGTCTTCTCCCGCGCAAAAGCGGTTCATGAGTGTCGTGAGGGCTACCATGGACTTCGGCTTTTCCTGTCCCAGGTGCCGGGCAAGCCACTCGTCGCGGATATTAGGCTTGAAGGCTGCTAGGGCCTCTGCGTCCGGACAGTCGACTATTTGGTTTTTCTATGTTAGGAACCGTGTCCAGAATTGCCTGGCCGATTCCTCTGGCTGCTGAATTATGTGGCTTAAGTCATCGGCATCCGGTGGTCGCACATAAGTGCCCTGGAAGTCGTCGAGGAATGCGGCTTCCAGGTCCTCCCAAGAACCGATTGAGTCTGCTGGCAAGCTGTAAGCCAATGCCGGGCCGGTCCCTTAAGTTTGAGCGGGAGGTATTTGATGGCGTGTAGATCATCGCCGCGGGCCATGTGGATATGGAGGAGATAATCCTCAATCCATACCACAGGATCAGTTCTTCCATCATATGATTCGATGTTTACGGGTTTGAAACCCTCTGGGATTTTATGATCCATTACTTCGTCTGTGAAGCATAATGGGTGTGCGGCGCCTCTATACTGGGCTATATCACGACGCAGCTCGAAGGAGCTATGTCTGTTGTGTTTGGCCCGGCCGGATTTGTTGTATCCGAAATGAAGATCACCGTCACGTGCCGTGGGGCGCCTGCGTGATCCGTAGATCGATCTTGTTTGTCTTGCCTTGTCCTCCAGTACGTCTCGCAGGTCTGGCGCATTTTCTCGTGCCTTGGTTGAACGGCGCCGGGGCATGGCTTGGGTGGAGGGCCGAGAGGCCTCCCTGTCGCGGCCGTGAGGTGGCCGGTCGGCCATGTCGTGCGCTGGTGATGTAGGTGCTTCCTCCTCTGATCGGGGTAGCGGCCTGCACTTTGGGTAACTCTTGGAGGGGCGTTCGAGTTCATACTCTTCGGCTGCAAGGACTTCAGTCCATCTGTTTGCTAGCAAATATTGATTAGCTCTAAGCTGTTGCTGCTTTTTCTTGAGGCTGCTTGCCGTGGCTAAAAGCCTGCGTTTGAAACGCTCTTGTTCGGCGGGGTCCGATGGTACGACGAATTCGTCGTCGTCGAGGCTTGCCTCGTTCTCGGAGGGAGGCATATAGTTATCATCCTCAACCTCTCGGTCTGCCGCTCTCTCATGAGGGCTGGCTTCTCCATCTTCCTGTGCCGAATCTTGCTGTAGGGGGTGTTCTTCGGCTATTCGGGGTAGTATTGTCTCCTGTGCCGGAATCACCATTTTTGCTTTGGCGGGATTTAGAGCGGCGCCGCTGACGCTGGCGCTTTGGCTGTTTCTTGGAGGTGTCATCCTCCGTTGTTCCATTGCCATCTCCATCTTTTGGAGTATCCACCATGTATATATCATATGACGAGGTGGCCTTCCAGCGCCCTACAGGTGCTGGTTCCTGTTCGTCTCCTGCATCGTCGTCCATACCGTCGATGTCTTTGGAGTCGAAGTCAAGCATGTCGGTTAAATCGTCGATAGTGGCTACAAAGTGGGTGGTGGGTGGGCTTCAAATTTCTTCGTCGTCCGCATCCCATCCTTGCTGACCGTTGTCCGGCCATGCCTCTCCTGATAAAGAGAGAGACTTTAGTGAGTTCAGGATGTCGCCGAAGGGCGAGTGCTGAAAGATGTCTGCTGCGGTGAACTCCATTATCGGCGCCCAATCGGATTCGATCGGTAGGGGCGCGGGGGGTTCGGAGTCCGGAGAAGAATCCGTATACTCGGAGTCAAGGGTCATGCAGAACGCGGGGCTGACATTCGGCTCGATCGCCTTTGAGATCGTAGCCCCTAAGGTGACGTCCAGCCGCTCATCCTCGATTGCCGCAATAGGCTCCGGATTAAGGGTAGGAACCGGTGCGCGTGCGGCCTCCAGGGCACTGTTCGGCGGCAGAGCAAGATCATGCCTCTCAAAACAGTGCGGCGCTCTTGGCTGTGGCTCGAATCTGTCGAAGATCAAATCCCCGCGGATGTCTGCCGTGTAGTTTAAGCTTCCAAACCTGACCTGATGGCCAGGGGCGTAGCTTTCGATCTACTCTAGGTGGCCAAGCGAGTTGGCCCGCAGTGCGAAGCCACCGAAGACGAAGATCTGTCTGGGGAGAAAAGTCTCACCCTGGACCGCATCGTCGTTGATGATCAAAGGAGCCATCGGGCCTAAAAGTGACGACACAGAGGAACTCTCAATGAAAGCACCAATGTCGGTGTCAAAACTGGCGGATCTCGGGTAGGGGGTCCCGAACTGTGCGTCTAGGCGGATGGTAACAGGAGACAAGGGACACGATGTTTTTACCCAGGTTCGGGCCCTCTCGATGGAGGTAAAATCCTACTCCTGCTTGATTAATATTGATGATATGGGTAGTACAAGAGTAGATCTACCACGAGATCAAGGAGGCTAAACCCTAGAAGCTAGCCTATGGTATGATTGTTGTATGATGAAGTTGTCCTACAGACTAGAACCCTCCGGTTTATATAGGCACCGGATAGGGTTAGGGTTACACAGAGTCGGTTACAATGGTAGGAGATCTTGAATATCCGCATCGCCAAGCTTGCCTTCCATGCCAAGGAAAATCCCATCCGGATACGGGACAAAGTCTTCAATCTTGTATCTTCATAGTCCTGGAGTCCGGCTGAAGATATAGTCCGGCTACCCGAACACCCCCTAATCTAGGGCTCCCTCAAACCCAAAGAAAGAGGTGAAGGCAAGAAGAGGAAAGAAAGGGTCAAGAAGACCATTGCCAGAGTTATTGGCAAGCCATCAATGATGGGAGATGATGAAGCAGAGGAAGAGGATGCTGCTCCAGCACCCAAAGCTCAGAAGCTTATGGGAGATGCAATCAGATCAGGGGCTGCTCCATCTAAGGCCAAGTCTGCTCGCAAAGCTCCAGCTCAAAAGTCTACACCCAAGAGAAGCACCAGGAACATTCCAGCTGCAGAAAGTAAGAAGGCCCCAGTGCCTGAGACTATTGATGAAGAAGATGATGAAGCCCAAGTGCTAAGGAAGCTCAAGCCCAAGATCCCTGACCACAATGATGCACATCCTGTTGTAGAAAATATGAAGACCAGGAAGGATTCAAGACTGAGATTGTGGAGACAGTCTAATCCATATGCTATCAGGAGGAGAACTGCTGTGGACTACAGGTTCCACACAAAGGAACACCAAGACTTTTATGAGACTGTCCTGCTTGACAAGAAGCCCATTTTCTGTGACATGAGATGGGTTGACAGGGAGTACATCAAGGAGAATGAAGATCACTATCCAGGAGTATATGACAGCTTCAAAGCATGTGGAGTTGATACATTTGTTGCCCAGAAGCTCACCAAGTGGAATGATGAGCTCATCATGCAGTTTTACTCCACATCTCACTTCTATCCAGATGGAAGGATAGTTTGGATGTCTGAAGGTACTAGGTACCAATCCACTGTTGAAGAATGGGCCAAGCTGATCAATGCCCCCGAGGAACATGAAGATGACTTGGATGTTTATGCCGAGAAGAAGAAAGACCACAACACTATGGCACACATGTACAGAGAGATCCCAGATGATGCTTTAGAGACTCATAAGTTTGGATCTGTCCACTTCTTGTTGCCTGGTCTGCCTACCATCAACTGGATCCTAAGGCACACATTGCTACCCAAGTCAGGTGATCACAAGATGATCAGAGGACATGCTATCAATTTGCTACATTTGTTTGATGTGCCTCAAAAGTTCAAAGTCATGAGTCTGATTATAGAGACAATCAAAAGGACATCAGCTGATCAGAAGAGAAGCTGTGGGTATGCCCCACAAATTCAGGAGATCATCAACTCCAAGATGGGCACATGCAAATATCTATTGGATAAGGAGCACCTGGCCATATACCCTGAATTTGAAGACAACACAGTTGTGATGGATGAAAATGAACCATCATAAGTTCAAGCACAGGAGAAGAAAGCCAAAGCTAAAGCTGAGAAAGCTGCAAGAATGCCAACTATTGAAGAGGCATCACAAGTGTTCTTGAAATCCAAGCAAGATCAACTTGGATATCTGATACAATCCACCTTGAGGATTGAGAAGGGCTTGGCCACCCTGACTCAAAACCAGGAGAGCTTGGAGAGGATCATTGAGCATAAATTCTATTATCTTGATGTCAAAGTAACTGAGATTCAGTCAGCAGTTGAGCGACTTCAGGAGGAAGTGGAGGATAAGAAGCGCAAGTCAACTACAGATGCTTTTGCTAGAGTGCCCCGAAGCCAGAGGTCTGCTGCAGTGCCAGTCACAGACACTAGAGCTACAACATCAGCTCCAGCAGCTACAACTCCAGTGCCACCTCCAGCAGCCACTCCACCAGCTCCGGTTACATCAACTGATGCCTTCATCCTTGGAGTTCTCTCTACACCACCTCCCGAAGATCAAGCCTAAGAGATGTTTAGCACTATGCACTTTTGAACTTTTTGGTGACTTGTTGCCAAAGGGGGAGAAAAATGTATAGATCATAGGCTTCGAGAGAGAGTGTTGCTTTTTATCTCTCTTGTTTTTGGTTTGGTTGAACTTCTTGATTGTGTGCTTGTCTGAGATACTTTATGTTCTTGTGAAATACTTGTTTGATCATATGCTACCCTTAATGCTTGTTGGATGATATTATCTCTTATATCCTTATATGGTCATTCACTTGCTTGGTGATGAGTGCATGCTTTTAATTTCTATCATTTTGAGCGCTCCACCAAGATGTATGTGACATGGAAGAGTAACCCATGATCCTAATCGATTGTGCATTTGCATTCAAAAGCAAAATTTAAATAATGCACAAATTTAGGGGGAGCTCTTTCTTATCACATACTTCTCAAAGCGACGATGTTTTTCAATCTTATTATCATTTTTCAAAGCTTTGATCTATATCTTGTCATCAATTACCAAAAAGGGGGAGATTGAAAGTGCAACTATCCCTAGGTGGTTTTGGTAATTCCTAACAACATATAGCTCATTGAGCTAATGCTATTTCAAGATAAATATTTCAGGAAAGATGAATGATTGGCATGGCATGGATTAGAAAAGTGGACCCCTCAAAATTCGAAGGACAAAAGGATTGGCTCAAGCTCAAAGCACAAGACTCTACATTTTTAATTTTAGTGATCCAAGATCACATTGAGTCCATAGGAAAAGCCAATACTATTAAGAGGGGGTGAGGTGCTGCTTAATGAGGTTCTTGCTCAAAATGCTTAGTGATATGCTCCAAAGCCCTCAACCACTTTCTCACATCCACATATGTCCCAAACCAAAAAGTCAAACTTGGCCCCACCGAAACTTTCTATCCGGAGCCACCGAGTTCTCTTGACATAGCCACTGCCAGAAACCCTAGTCTTTTCGGTGTCACAGATAGGGATCTCTGTCTCACTGAGATGGGTTTGTAATCTCTCTATTTCCCTTCATAACGTTTTGGTCCAACCGAGATGAGCGATCGGTCCCACCAGATTGCAATGCAAACTCTCTCTTTCCCTTTGTAACGTTTAGGTCCAACCGAGATGAGCGAATCGGTCCCACCGAGTTCGCTTGAACAACTCTCTGGTTAGTCTATTACCAAAATCGGTCCCACCGAGTTTGCGTAATCGGTCTCACCGAGATACGTTATGCCCTAACCCTAACGAAATCGGTCCCACCGAGTTGACATGTCGGTCCCACCCAAAACCCTAACGGTCACATTATGAACCAAATCGGTCCGACCGAGTTCTCTGAATCGGTCCCACCGAGTTTGGTAAATTGTGTGTAACAGTTAGATTTTGTGGAGGCTATATATACCCCTCCACCCACTCTTCATTCATGGAGAGAGCCATCAGAACATGCCTACACTTCCAACATACATTTTCTAAGAGAGAACCACCTACACTTGTGTTGAGGTCAAGATATTCCATTCCTACCACATAAATCTTGATCTCTAGCCTTCCCCAAGTTGCTTTCCACTCAAATCTTCTTTCCACCAAATCCAATCCTATGAGAGAGAGTTGAGTGTTGGGGAGACTATCATTTTAAGCACAAGATCAAGGAGTTCATCATCAACACACCATTTGTTACCTCTTGGAGAGTGGTGTCTCCTAGATTGGCTAGGTGTCACTTGGGAGCCTCCGTCAAGATTGTGGAGTTGAACCAAGGAGTTTGTAAGGGCAAGGAGATCGCCTACTTCATGAAGATCTACCCGAGTGAGGCAAGTACTTCGTGGGCGATGGCCATGGTGGGATAGACAAGGTTGCTTCTTCGTGGGTGGAGCCCTCCGTGGACTCGTGCAACCGTTACCCTTCGTGGGTTGAAGTCTCCATCAACGTGGATGTACGATAGCACCACCTATCGGAACCACACCAAAAATCTCCGTGTCTACATTGCGTTTGCTCCCTCAAAACTCCTCCCTTTACCTTCATATGCAATTGTTTTACATTCCACTGCTATACTCTTAGAATTGCATGTGTAGGTTGATTGCTTGACTTGTGCAAAGTTGCTAAAATCTGCCAAGAACTAAAATTGGGAAAAGGCTAGATTTTTATTTGGTCAAGTAGTCTAATCACCCCCCTCTAGACATACTTTCGATCCTACAAAAACCAATACTCCCTTGCTAGCGCGCGCTTCCCGAGTGAAACGGTCAGCGTCGCCCTGGAGCGTCAATTCTGCATTAATGCCTGGCCAAAGCGGAGGCGACCTCTCACTGGCGCCGGCTTTGAAGCAGCACGACGGCCGAGAGAGTGCCGCTTCCCGATGCACGCGACTGCTCCGCGTCGAGGCTGGCCATAGTTTGGATGAGTCTCCATCGTGGGGAGCCACACTAAGCGCGATGATATGGATCGTTCCATCGATGAAGAACATTTGGGACTGGAACTATGAGACGGACATGTACCCAGGAGTGGACGTACGAACCTGAGTAATGTAGCGCAGTAAGTGAAGTAGAAAGGCACAAATAGTATGAACATGCGTGGCATATAGGCATTTGTCTACTACGTACCACTAAATGTTGTACGTGCAATGCACGGTGATGTTATGGAGTACGTGCCTCAGTACTCTACTACTACTATATTAATTGGAGGCACATATTAGGTTTTATATTTGTTTACGTGTATGCCCCGAGACCTTCCAACTAGACGTGTCTTTCTCTTCGGGTCGCACTTTGTATCATTCATACCACTAGTACTACTATGTGTGGTCTCCGAACCAGATGTGGAAGAAGTGGAGATGCTCTACCACACTATTCATGTCCCACTCCTTTCGCTGATGTGTGGGACATCCAGCACGTGCCGTGTTAGGTACTCCTTCGTCGTAAGAGTTGAAACACTAGCATTCATCAGAAAGAAAATAAAATCAACACTGATACTATACCATGCGATTTCCTTGCTCCTTGATATCGAAAAGAATAGTACTTCCGTTCGCCAACATGTGGGACGTTGACCACATCTTGGTCCACTTGCCATGCACGCAGAACTCCAAGGGAGAGTCACCCCGGTCGTCGCACCACAATAACAATGACTAATGATCCATCAAATCACAGGCCCAACCTTTCCCACTATGAAGTTGCTCGGACGAAGGAACCATCATGACTTCGTTGAATTCTGCTTCTTGAAGAAAACTACTGTACCAGCAGTACTACTAGCTATAGTAGTTACTCCAGCAGAGGCCTCCTTTCGTTCATAGGATAGGAATTTTATAGGAATATGAAAATCATAGGAAGTGAGATGACATGCATCTCAATTCCTATAGAGAAAGAGATGCCATTTGATGCATAGGATAGGAATTTTCCATTGAGTCTAGGCTAATGTACTGGTAAATTTCTATAAAAACTACAGTGGTAAATAGTAGTACCGGTACATGCTCGTACTCAGGCACAGACACACACACTAACTACTACTAGTCCTACTACTTCTCACATGCTGGCGAGATGCCGTCGTTCTCCTTCCCGGCTTTGTCGGCGACACCCCACCGTGCTTGGATCGGTGCTGACCTCTCCGCAGAAGCGCATGCGTCCTCTTCTTTCTTGCGGCGGCGAACCTCTCTTTTCTTGAGTGCTTTCTAACTTCTCCGCTCCCTCTGTGCGGCTTTGGCCGCCTCTTGCTCTACCACCCATTCGGCCTTGGCAGCTTCAAATTCCGCCCACGTAGGTGTGAGGTCATGAGCGGCAATGAACTCAGCACAACGGGATGCCATTGCTTCGCTACCATTTTGTGTGCGGTCGTGGGCGGCGAGGAACTCGGCGCGGCGGGATGCCATTGCTTCCTTGTCGGTTAGTGTGCAGAGCGGTGGCATGAACGCCGCTTGGTGAGAGCTCTGGGGTGGAGTGGCCGGACAACCGTATAGTGCATTGGTTTGTCAAGAGCTCAAGGATAGAAGACAAAGGAATTTTGGATTCCCCTTCAATCTTGGTCATTTATTACCGAGCAAAATGCATTGGAGGTCATCGAACTTGTGTTGATAGCTCACTTTGATCATTATATTATACGTGATGCACACATTAGCGCACATCGTCCATAGAGGCAAGTAGCATGTACGCATGCAGACACTCACGCTCACACTGTCAAACCATGCTAATGCATGCACGTCGCCCTCTCAATCAAAGTCCTGCTCATGGTGCAACGCAAACGGCGAGCCCATCACCTGCGCACCCCGGTGGTGCCTGACATTACTATTTAGACATTTGATGGAGGCCTCCGCGAACGCCGAGCATGTATTCACCTGGCTCAACACCAATGTTCATACTCGGGACTCAGCGCCTTGCTCATGTATATCGTCCATCACAATGACAATATATAAAACAGCCTAGCTAGAGAGGGTACTATGGTACGGAGTATGTACTATCGTGAGCGACCGATCATAGTGCCACTGCACACGAATGTGTGTCTAATCGATTCGTCCATTATTCGTAAGTTATGCATGGTTGTGTGGTGTCGTGGTCATCGAAGGCTAGCTGTCGACAAGACCGGTTGCATGGACACCTGGTTGTCAATACATGCCGCATACACTTCAAAGGCTCGTCATGCATGAGTTAAAATTTTACCACCACGCCAGCGTCTGACCGCCCTGGCCTACCGAAACCCCTTCCATCGCTAGCGCGCGCTTCCTTCTTGAAACTGTCACCGTCTCTCCTAAACGTCAATGCCGCATTCACTGGACTTAACTGCAGGTGCAGTTGGTGTGTCACTGACATGCGGGCCAGATGCCCATTGGGACCGCATTTCAGTGACCCAACGCACCTGCAGTTAAGTCACTGAAGCAGCGTCCGCATTCACACCCGATGAACCTACTTCGACGCCAACCGTCCATCCATCTGCCGCGGCTCATTGCCATTCACCAGCTATCTCTACTCCTATAAAAGACTCAGTTGGTGATGATGGTGTGTCTGCCATCCGCCATCTCTGACCATTAGAGCTACATCTAATGGCTGCGAGGTAAGTTGTGGCATTTTTGCAACAATAGCCCACTTCTCTGCTCCAATTTGAAGAAAACCCCTTATTATCTTGAAAGCAACCACATCCCTCCCTCACCTCATCAAAACAACCTGAGAAATATATCTTGAGTGAAACGTAATATATTTTTAGTGGTATATATGTATATCAAAACAAGAGTGTTTTCTTTCAAGTTTGTGAACAAGTACTATTCTACTTTGGATCCATTGCAACGCATGGGCACATTGCTAGTATTAACGTGAGCCCCAGCTCCCAGCCATAGCCAAAGACCCACACTCATTCTCCTCCGGTCCCTTCCTTCTGTTGACACCACTCCAACCATGGCCTCCTGGCGCTCCAAAGCTCTCTTGGATGTACTGTCGCAGGAGCAGACGAAGGACATCAGCAGCTCCGCTCCGGGCGTGCTCCAAACCTCTCTTGGACATACTGTCGCAGGAGCAGACGAAGGAGATCGCCGGCTCCCCCCCGACCGCCCTCCGCCGCCACTACCACAAAGCCGACGCGCGTGCGCGGGCGCATCCGACAATGAGGAAGAGTAGTACATGGCAGGTCGCCGCCGGTCTGGTCCCAGGAAGGCCACCGCTCCTCCACTCAGTCAACGCCAAGCTTGGTGGGATAAACATCGGTGGCTGATTAGCCGCTTGATGGCGACGTGGAGGCGGAAATCTTCAGAACCTTGTGCTCCGGAGGAGGAGGTTATTGAGGCGGATGAGGAGGAGGCAAAGGCAATGGCCGGCTTTCTCGGGTTCATGGCCGAACATGGTGGTCGGGCGCCGACGATCGTTTAGATTAGGTTTACAGTAGGTTTTAGTATGGTTTGTGTGAAATATGTAATGAATTTTGTCCAGTTTGTAGGAAAAGTTTTCGAAATGTAATGAATTTCATCCGATTAATTTGAAATTTGCTTTGTTTGCATGAATTTCGTCCGGTTAGTTCATATATTTGTCAAAAGGTATGCAGGCAGCATTGGATGGCATCCATCATGTCCTCGGATAGATGCCGGTGTAAATTTGTGGGCCAGCACTGGAGATTAACAGTGCTCCATTATTTGGCAGGGAACAGTTATCCCTTGATCAAAATCAGATCCGCCGTGTTTCACACTCCTCCCACGTAAGAGTGTAAACTCTTTCTTACATAAAAATGGAGCAAGTGGACGGCACTGTAGCACGTCATATCACTCAAACTAGCCCGCCTAACGCGCGGTAAAGCACCGCCCTCGTCATTTTGTTCTGGATTTCTATCGATCGATCGCATGAAAATGTTTTGCTTTGCAAGTTCAAAAGAAAATGCGGCACACTTACGACTCGTACGCGTCGCACCCCCAATAGTCCGGCTCGCACGCCGCTCACCAGAAGGGACACATGTTGTCTTGCAATTTCATTGACATGTGGGACTGCAATTGAATAAATCATCGATTGCTAAATCCAATCGCTCGGCGGGTGTCAGCTGAGAAGAGAGAGACGGGGGAGGAAGAAGAGATCGCCCGCCCGCCGCACACGGACTCCAAGAAATATATGGTGATAATGTGAGGTGGGCCATGCGGGAGTGCGGACCGCTTCCAAGCCCTCCCCCCTCAGACGCCAGCTACCCGCATTCATAGCAAGTAGTACCCATAAAATACTGGCCTATAAGCCCGCTTATGTGGAGGAGAGAGAGGCATTGACAAAGTCAAGGAGTGGGCTCTACAAGAGCCCGTCTCTACACGTGCTTCTAGGTATAAAAAACTAATTCTAAAAAAGAGACATAAAAGACAATTGTGTCTAAAAAAAGAAAGGTAAAAAACATTTGAGAGGAAATAGATAGAGAGAAAGTGAGAAAAAGTTGTAACCTTTGTAGCCAACCTTATAGTCAACACTATGGTAGTATTACATGAGGAAGGAGGGAGTGGTGGACATGCCAAGTACACTGGGCTGCCATGTTTCACACTCCTCCGTCGTAACAGTGGAGACAATAGCTTTCATAAAAAATAAACAACGAATACTCGTTGCTCGTCCTCTATATCGGAAAATAATACTTTCCATTCCACGACATGTGGGATGTTGACCATCCTGGTCCACCTATCATGCCCAAAATTATCCTAGTCCACCCCGGTCGTAGCGCATGATTTGTACTCCCTCCGTTTCAAAGTTAGTAGTACAAAGTTGAGTCATCTATTTTGGAACATAGGGAGTACGTCTCTATACTGCTACGATTTTGTGTTGTATGTCTCTGTACTTCTGCTACGATTTTCCTACCCTATGAACAAAATGAGGCCTGAATGTATCCGTGTCGACTATTGTCTGATCGATCGCTAAGCCTACAATTTTAAGAGCTTGGGCTATTGGCCGATCGACGACGGATAAGTATAAGCGTACCACGAGCTCATCAGCCCCAATGTTTCTCTTCGGTGAGTGTTCTGTAAGTACTATAGCTGGCACAGTAGGTAGCGTACTAACACCAAGAATCATCAAACAAGCCCTGCTGATATGATAAACAGTTCGAACTTACATCTAAGCATGCAATATATTACATCAAAAGCTGGTGAGGATACATTTGTTTCCATAACTCGGAAAGGGTTCGCATGATTCACTATCAAACAAAAGTAGCAAGTACCGCCCACACAAGATAGTGCACTAGCCCTAAGATGGTTTGATAACACCCATCGTTCTGGTAATTAAACACAGGGCAATGCAAACTACCCTGAAGGATTAGCGCGACCAACTATTTCTTGTCATCGATCTCTCGGGCAATGACCACAGCACGGACAACGGCATGGGAATCGATCTCTGGGGCGATGCCCACATGACTGAGCGCGACATCGAAATCGATCTCTGGGGCGCTGTCCATAGGATGGACAACTGTATCAGAATCGATCTCCGGAGCAATGTCAACAGGATGGACCGCGACATCCAAAACAATCTCTGGGGCGTTGTCCACAGGACGGGCCGCGACATCAGAATCATGAAGGACGTCCACCGGCACCTGCACAACCCTAACATATTAGCAATCACATTGCAAATAATCAAAAACCACAACTATGGTAAGCCATTATTTTTTACCTTGTGCAGCTCACCGGGGGATCCCATCCCTCCGCGGGCCATCTCCTCGTCCTCGATGGGGGCCAACACCTTGCCAGGGGAATACTGCTTCTCAATGGCAACTATCTCCTCAAACTCGACCTTGAGCCTCGCATAGGTGGCCATTAGAGTTTCTGAGGTAGGCACGGTGGGGCCCTTGCTATTCTTCCAACTTTCTTTGAGGAGTTCGCCCGCCAACATCGTCAACTCTTTGGCCAGTGCTTGTTTCTTGGAGTTCTTTATCTCCATAGGTTGGCCCGCCAACATGGTCAACTCGCTGGTTGGTGCTCGCTTCCTGGAGATCGCTGTCTCCAGTGGGTTGTCTGCCGGCAACTCTTTGGCTAGTGCTCCAGGATCCATCAATGAACTGACAAACAAAAAGCAAGCAAAAGGAAACCACAACCGCAATGAAAACGGGAAAAGAATAGGCTGTGGGAATCAGCCGGTGCTTCACAAAAAGAAGATTCTTGGAATGAAAATATAGCAGCATCACTGATTCGCCCACCTTTCCTTCGTCAGTACAGAAGAAAAATGGCAGAAGTGAGTAGCCCGGAGTGAGGTTTTCTTCAAGAAAGGGGATAAAGGGCTTCAACGAGCATTCCCGTGAAATGATGGTTACTTCATCCAGTCCAACTTCGAGGCCACTTTACCACTGCTGGTAAAGGTGGGTTTTGTGATATGACGGGTCATGGCAGCCACACCGCCGACAACTCTTTGTAAAGTATGAGATACATTCCTCCAATCACAAAATGCCTTGGTTGATGAGATTTGAGATTTGAGCCAGTACTACACGCGGTGAAATCTCTATAAAGGCAAATACCCCTTTCCGGTTTACAGGGCTATACTAGCAAGTACTATTACTACAATAGTGGGCTCAAATAGCAATTTTGTCTCATGCAAGAGCCTGGCTATATGCGTGCTCCAAGGCTCCGCACCACGCCCCACCCCTACACAAAGACTGCCATGCGAGCATTCGCAACTGCCATGTTTGGGTTGCGCTTGGCTCTTCGCCTCTTCGAAAAGATGAACAATGATGTTACTACTACTTCTACAGTAGTATCGAATCCACTGCTGCATGTCCATCCATCGTGTGCGGGAGGGATAGCCACCGCGCGCATGGGCGAGAGAGAAGGCGTGTTGTAGTAAAATCAAGCTTCTCCTCATTGTACGAGCTGACACGACACATCATAGCACTGGCCCCACATGGTTTCCTCTAAACTTGGCTGAAAGACCCGCAGTGTACAATACTCCAGGCCTGTTTGGTTCATGACTAACTTTGCCACAACTAACCTTAGGCAAAGTGTGGTTGCCACAAAAAGTGTGGCTAACAAAATGGCCACCACAAGGGTTGTTTGGTTCTCAGCCTAAGGTTTCCACGCCTAACCTTAGTCATGTCACAACACCTTAGGCATGTGTTTGGTTTATTGCCACACTTGTGGCTTGCCACACTTTTCTAGTTATATGGCCCACAAGTCATAGGCTCAATTTTTTGCCAAATATTGCCACACTTGTGGTGGCCATTTTGTTAGCCACACTTTGCATAAGGTTAGTTGTGGCAAAGTTAGTCATGAACCAAACATGCCCAAGTGTGGCAAGATTTGGCAAAATATTGAGCCTATGACTTGTGGGCCATATAACTAGACAAGTGTGGTAAGCCACAAGTGTGGCAATAAACCAAACACATGCCTAAGGTGTTGTGGCATGACTAAGGTTAGGCGTGGCAACCTCAGGATGAGAACCAAACAACCCCTCCATTTGCTGCAATGTCTAACATTTAGCCCACCACAAATTAAAATATATATTCCTGTCTTGACCAGATGAGCATGCAAACTAGAATCACCAGGATGACAGGTAGGGCCACACGATTATTTAAAAAAAACATGGAGCCGACCCCAATGATTTTAAGCTTACAGGCATGGTACACGCTATCCTAGACTACTCTACACATGAAATTGCCACACGAGCGTCCGGGCTGCGCTTGGCTCTTCGCCTCTTCGGTAAGTCAAACAATGATGGAGTACTACTACATTGGAGGAGTACTACAGTATGCTTCTGGCCATCTGACACCGATTGAACTGCTGCATGTCCGCCACATGCGGGAGGGAGAGCGTGTAGCGAACGAAAGCTTCTCCTAGTCCTGCCAGCCACCACGCTCATGGGCGAAGGAGGGATGCAGCTTCATTGACTTACTGCTCCTGCCTTTGCGTCTACGATAGGTGGGGCCAACAGGTCGGTGGCCCACATGTCATGCAGCCAAAGGCAGGTGCTATTAAGGCGAGAGGGCATTGTAGTAATCAAACTTCTCAGTCTTGTATGAGTTGAGGCCACACATCAAAGCACTACACTCGATATATTTCAATAATTTGCGTTTACCGATGCATTAATTACTCCCTCCGTTCCAAAATATAAGTGTTTTTAGACATTTCAAATGGACTACAACATATGGATATATGTAGACATATTTTAGAGTGTAGATTCACTCATTTTTCTTCGTATGTAGTCACTTGTTGCAATGTCTAAAAAGACTTATTTGGTAATGGAGGGAGTACAACACATGCATGCATGATGTGATTTTCCTTTTGATACTTGCATGTGTTGATTTGATGCACCTTGCCAAATTTTGACTATAAATTTAACTAACCAAATGTTCATGCATGTCACAAAAAATTACAGGGCTGTTTGGATTGTGACTATGTTTGTCTTATGTTGCCACATTTTTTTTTGCCACACTTGGCACAATTTCCTAACTTGAGTTACTCAAATTGTTAGACCCACTTTGGCTTGCCTAAGGGAATCTTGCCACACTTTTTGTGTCTATGACATGTGGGGTTCACTGCTAATAAAAAAATCTTCTTAGGTGTGGCTAGAACCAAACACCCACCTAACTTGGTCAAATTTGCCTAAGGTGAGGTATGGCAAAGTGTGGCAATATGAGGCTGGAAACCAAACAGCCCCTACATCATTGAAAACTACGTTCAAATACTAATCAGACAATATAATTTTTGTGAACATGCACTAACATTTTGTCAGTTAAATATTTGGTCAAAATTTAGCACCAATTACAAAGGGGCCCGATAAATATTGTACTATCACATTTTGTTTTGAGGATACTCCCGCATACTCCATCCGTTCCCAAATATAAGTCTTTTTAGAGGTTATAACAAGTGACTACATACAAAGCAAAATGTACGAATCCATACTTTAAAATATGTGTACATACATCCGTATGTTGTAGTCCATTTGAAATGTCTAAAAAGACTTATATTTAGGAACAGAGGGAGTAGAAAATATAAATAATAATGCATGTTGGGGCAGCCCACATTTCTGATAATTTTAGCCATGGGCTTGTTCACAATTTTTATGAGGGGGTGGTTGTTCATTTAATGGAGGGTCTTGTACCAGACTTGAATGATACAAAGCGCGACCTGGCACACCGTAACACCACTTGGAATAAGCGGGTAGCTATCTCAAAAAACAATCAACAACTAGAAAAACAGCGATCTGGCACATACACAATTTTAAATGATTGTTTTGATGGAGTGAAATAGGAAAACTACCCCACTCCGTATATATAGGCCGCTTGCTTGCTAGGGTTGCTCTATTCACCCACTCTCATCCTCTCCAGATCTAAACAAGATAGCGGTGGTAACACTGTATTTCTCCCTTCAAAAAACACTGTCTTTCTATCCTCAAGATGGTTATAGATCCGGACGTATCCCCCTCCGCCGGTGAAGGGGAGGAGGGGCGGCGTTTAGGCCGTCGTCGACAGCGAGGGAGGAGACCCACTGCCGGCTGCACTGTTATCTCTGGCCGAGCGTCGGCGCGGGAGGTCCTCCGATCCCTTCGTCGTTTCCCTAGTGTGGGCGGATCCGGCCTCCTGTCACCCACCTATCCACATCCCGATGACCTTCAGGTATATCTTCCCTCGAAACCGCTGTAGCTCTACTTCCCCAGGTCGCTACGTCGCTGCATGTGCATGATTTTCTGCCTCTCAGCCCCTCTCGATCGGATGGTCCAACATCACATAATTTTCTTCTTCTATTGTTAGTCGTAAAGCTACTTCATGGAGTCGAATCTTGTACTTGGTTCAAACAAGAAATAAAGTGGGGGTGGGGGAATTTAGTATGTGCATCGGACTTGGTACAAACAGGAAGGAGGGGGTGAAAGTAGTATAGACTGGTCATCCAACCGGTCTCTTGGTCGAAAAGGAAAATATAGGGGAAACGCTGTACATAGTGGTATGACCAGGACTAGATTTTCTATCCACACATAAGAGGCTGCATGCATCATTATGATGCAGAGGCTGGGGGCATGCCTCCATTTCCAAAAAACATAGGGTAGGTGGCTAGAGAGAACAAAAATGGGACCAACCCAGATATGTTTCTTGGATGTTTGTTTCTCGGGGCAACAAACTCTGAATCACCACTTTATGCCCCGGTTTAGGTACATGGTGCTGGACTGCTGGTGCACCCACTGTCCCATGCCCTCATACCAAATATTTATCTGTTATTAATCTAATGCCCTGGTAAAATGAAGCCATGCCATTGTTATAAGCTATGACAAATTTAGCCAAATGTTTTTGCCTGTAATTGTTTGAGACTTTGACTATTTCCTCTGTAGCTATTTGTGCAAACAGGGATATCCATTTCACCTGGTTGCTGTTGTGAACTTTTGGTGCACTGCACAAAACACTTCTTAAAAGAAGTGACTTTTGTGCTGTTTAACTGGAATGTCAGAATGGAACAGTTGGTTCATTTCGGTGGAACTGCACAAAGGGAGATCTATGTTCCAATCCTCATCATCCATATTGGCTATTCGTTTAGGTAAGAATGATATTTAATGCATGTGTTCATCTCTATTTTGCGACTGCCATGAGAAAATAATGCTATTGTTTACAAGTACACTTGTACTCCCTCACTGACAAAACCAATTCTGAAATAGAAGGCCAATCATGTACTTGGTTTCACCAACTGGTGAAGGAGAAAGAGAAACAGAGCATGAAGAGGAAGAACAAGAAGAATAAACAGTGCCAAGATGATATTGCTGAAGCCGAGGCCTCAGTCGAGGCCATTCAAGGGCTCCGGCAATGTCTACCTTACATGTGAGACGATCCTCCAGGGAGACCTTCCACTTCTGCGTATTGTCCATGATGAATTTGATGCTACTGTTAGAGTAATATGCTAATGTCTTTCTATCCTTTCTCACTAAGCTAATGAAGGTTTCACCTTGTTCCTACTTGTGCAAACATGGATCATGTTGTGCCAATCATACATTTTAGTGGAACTACACAAGACAATACAATGAATTGTATCCCATCCTGTAACACCCATGATGCGACTATATCTCCCACGTGTCGGATCACGACTTAGAGGCATAACCGCATAGTAGGCATGTCGCAAGAGGGGTAATCTTTACACATCCCATGTACTGAATAAGAAAGGGATAAAGAGTTGGCTTACAATCGCCACTTCACACAATACATAAATATAGCATTACATCATCCATAATACAATCAAGGTCTGACCACGGAACCAAATAAAGAAAGACAACCCCAAATGCTAGATCCCCGATCGCCCCAACTGGGCTCCACTACTGATCAACCGGAAAGGAAACATAGTAACATCCCAAATCCTCGTCGAACTCCCACTTGAGTTCGGCCGCGTCCCCTGCACTGGCATCGTCGGCACTTGCATCTGGTTTTTGGAAGTAATCTGCGAGTCACGGGGACTCAGCAATCTCACACCCTCGCGATCAAGACTATTTAAGCTTATGGGTAGGAAAACGTAGTGAGGTGGAGCTGCAGCAAGCACTAGCATATATGGTGGCTAACATAGGCAAATGAGAGCGAGAAGAGAAGCAAAGCACGGTCGAGAAGCTATAATGATCAAGAAGTGATCCTGAAACTACTTACGTTCAAACATAACACGAGACCATGTTCTCTTCCCGAACTCCGCCAAAAAGAGACCATCACAGCTACACACGTCGTTGATTCATTTTAATTAAGTTAAGTTTCAAGTTCTCTACAACCAGACATTAACAAATTCCCATCTGCCCATAACCGCGGGCACGGCTTTCGAAAGTTCAAAACCCTACAGGGGTGTCCCAACTTAGCCCATCACAAGCTCTCACGGTCAATGAAGGATATTCCTTCTCCCAGGAAGACCCGATCAGACTCGGAATCCTGGTTACAAGACATTTCGATAATGGTAAAACAAGACCAGCAAAGCCAGCCGAATGTGCCGACAAATCCCGATAGGAGCTGCACATATCTCGTTCTCAGGGCACATCGGATAAGCCATACGTCGGTTGGCATAGACCCTCAGTTGCCCCGAGGGGGCGCCGGACATGGGCTCTAGTTTGGACCAACACTCAGAGGAGCATTGGTCCGGGGGGTTAAAATAAAGATGACCCTTGAGTTCGCGAAACCCAAGGGAAAAAGGCTTACATGGCAAATGATAAAACCAAGGTTGGGCCATGCTGGAGGAGTTTTATTCAAGGTGAACTGTCAAGGGGTTCCCATAAACCCAACCGCGTAAGGAACGCAAAATCAAGGAACATAACACCGGTATGACGGAAACTAGGGCGGCAAGAGTGGAACAAAACACCAGGCATAAGGCCGAGCCTTCCAACCTTTACCAAGTATATAGGTGCATTAAAGTAAACAAGATATGATAATGATATCCCAACAAAAATCATGTTCCAACAAGGAACAAACTCCATCTTCACCTGCAAGTATCAACGCTATAAGAGGGGCTGAGCAAAGAGGTAACATGGCCAAACAACGGTTTGCTAGGACGAGGTGGGTTAGAGGCTTTACATGGCAATATGGGAGGCATGATATAGCAAGTGGTAGGTATCGCGGCATAGCAATAGAGCGAGCAACTAGCAAGCAAAGATAGAAGTGATTTCGAGGGTATGGTCATCTTGCCTGCAAAGTTCTCCGAGTTGACGCAAGCTTGATCCTTGTAAGCGTACTCAATGGGTTCCTCAATCACGAACAGGTCTCCCGGCTCTACCCAAAGCAAGAACACAAGCAAAGGAAACACAATCAACCACGGTGCAATGCACAAGCAACATGATGCAAAACATGGCATGATATGCGGGATGTGATATGCAATGCATATGCGTGCTCCAGAAGGAAAAGATTGATCAAGGCATCAAATTGGAAAACCAAGTGTGCTGCTGGAAAGATGAGTTGATTTCGGTCGAAATCGATATAATGATCACCGGAATAGGATGCACGGTTTGCAAATGGCAAGCAAAACAAGAATGGCACAATTCTGCGATTAACAGCACGATGCCATAAAGAATGCAACAAGAAACTAAGCTACTGCACTCTAACATAGCAACAAGGCACATGGCAGTGATCTACTCAAGATGCTTGACAAAAGATGAACACTGAGCTATGGCTAGATCACACAAGAGCAGGTTCAAACAAGCATGGCAAAAGGGAAAAAGATATCAGCTTCACAGACTTAGTGAAAATAACATGCCAGGAATTAACATCAGGAAGCAATGCTTAGAGCAAGATAACAACATGCTACCAGATCAGAACATAGCAAACAAAGGCATGGCAGGAATCTACTCAAAGCATATAACAAAAATCGCTTACTGACCATGAGCCAAAAGGGCACAGAAAATATGACGGCACCCATGCAAACATAGCAAGTTTCGTTAACAGATTCAGACTTAGCAGAAAAACTGAGCATGACATAAACAGAATTATGAAAGCATCTTTGCGAGCTCGATTAACTCACCACAAGGCATTGCATGAAAAACTAAGCATACTACCAGCAGGAAGGCATCATCATGAAACTAACCAAAGCAAGAACAAGCTCACAGCATGCAAGGATCAACTACAACATCAATGGCAAAATTGATTAACATGTAAACAATCTGCCAGGAACATTTTATAGCAAAAGTAGAGCTAGATTGAGTCATGCTAGGGCACTCCATACTTGAAAACATGGGCATGGATGGATAGAGCACAACCATATGCCCAAATCATCCTTATTGAGCATACTCAAAAGAAGCATGGATCTCTCTGTAGCAACATGAATACATGGCATAAAATAACAACAGAGCGAAGACTTAGTGAAATTCTAAGTCCCTAAAATCAGCAACATCACGAGAGATACTTTGCATGCTTGTGCTAGTCACCACATTGATCACAAAAATACAAGGCATACACCCCTGTAAAGATGGCATGGCATAGCCCAAAACACATGTACGGCTCATTGCCATATGCAGCACACAATAATCATGGCAAACATGACAAAAGCGCAAGATCTGTTAAGAAACAGGAACTAACATTTTATAGCACTCTTGCAACAGTCATTTGGGCATCAAGATGGACTCAAACAAGCATGGCACAATGGAACAAAATGAAGATCACATCCAGATGAACATTTTGATATACTGCATGCACAAAACGGAGCTACGGATGAGGAGTTATGATGCGATGAACAGTGGCTCAAAAAGTTACAGAGAAAGGGGACTCAGTGAAAAAATCACCTCCTAGCACCAGATCTAGGGTTTGCATGGATTTCGATGCAGAGCCGGATCTCGCCGGACACGAGGCTATGGCGGGGAGTTCGCCGGTGAGGTCGTGGTCGGGCGGATCCGGCCGGTCACCGGCGAAGGGTGGCGGCGCGGGACGACCGGAGCTGGGTGGTGGTGCTGGGCGCCGGCGAGGGTCAGCGGTGGCAGCAGTGAAGTCGGCGGCGACGAAAGGAGGTGCGAGGCGGCGGCGGGTGGAGCGCTCGGGCGGCGGCGGGCGGAACGGGCCGTGGAGGCCGGCGGCACGGGGGCGGTGGCGCTGCCACGTGGCGCTGCCACGTGGCGCTCGCTGATTGGCCGGACGGCGGCGGCGGGTTTCGTCCGTCACGGACGGACACATCCGGTGTGGAGAGGGGAGAGGGGGCTTGGGGTTGGACCCGAAATTGGACGGGGTGCACATATTTATACATAGAAGGAGGTGGGAGTGTCCAAATGTATAGCGGTTTTCAGCCACGCGATCATGATCGAACGGCCAAGAGGATTGAGGGGTTTTGGATGGGTTATTGGGCCACTTTGGAGGGGTGTTGGGCTGCAACACACACGAGGCCTTTACGGTTCCTCGGTTACCCGTTGGAGTATCAAACGGACTCCAAATGACACGAAACTTGACAGGCGGTCTACCGGTGGTGTACCAAGGCCGCTTGGCAAATCTCGGTCCATTCTGAGAATGTTTAACACCCGCTCACGAAAAGAGACAAAAGGGGGCACCAGAAGACGTAGGAGTGGCGGAATGCAAAACGGACAACGAGGAAAATGCTCGGATGCATGAGACAAACACGTATGCAAATGAGATGCACATGGTGACATGATATGAAATGCATGACATGAACAAAATGCAAAACAAAGACAAAACCCAGCCACGAGGTAATCTCATAACTTAGAGCCGAAAATGGCAAGAGTCAGAGTACAAATATGGTAAGTTACATCCGGGGCATTACAACACTCCACCACTATGAAAGGATCTCATCCCGAGATCTAGGATGGCACCAGAGGGAAAACGGAAGAGGAAGATAAGAGGTAAAACTAAGTTTCTTCTTTGACAAATGAGTGAAACCAAAGAACCTTGAAAGGTTAAACCATTTCGAGAAAAGAATACAACGGAGATAAACGAAGTTGACAATCTCCGTCAGAAAAGAGGAACAAGGAAGAACAAATTCAGACATCACTGATGTTGAAAAGAGAAGCAAGACTTGATAAGATGAAAATAACTTGAGGAGATGGAACAACACTCTGGTTAAATGGATAAGCACAAAAAGAACACGATCCTCACCATTCGAGATGGTGAGAGGAGAGAGCAACAACACAATGCCCCCGGAGGAAGAGAGAATGGAATGAAATGAACGGAGGGAAACAAGATCTTGAGAGAGCACGCTTACGACAAATGCTAGAATGGAGTTGTTGGATTATCAACAACGAAAGGATAAGCTTGATGTGGGCTTATGGAAGACATCTCAAAATTATGAGGTGAAATTCTGCCACTAAAAAAAAACAATAGATTGGATTGATATCAACAAGGAGAGACGAACCACCATGTAGAGCCTCCATGAAGAACTCCGGTAATAAAAGAATGATCAAAAGAAGTGAAGGATGAAAGAATAAGATTGAGTCCTTGCAATGATTGGATGAAGCTTTGCGACGAGATAAAGTGGAAACTAGGAACTCCGGAAGAAAAGATAAAGCATCTCGAACCGAGAATGTGATATGATGAACCACTCCAGAAAGAAGAAGTTAGATCACTTGGATGAAACAATAATAAGAATTACGTTATGCGTATCCTTCACCAATTAAATTGATGACGAGCAATGGATTTGGCATTCTACTTATTCTCGTTGAAAGGATTAAGAGAGATATAGTGTAAACTTGAGAAGGACTTCAACGAACCACCAGTATGATTGGAAAGAACAAATGAATTGATATGATAACCAAGGAAGAGAAATGTTGAACGAACCACCGTAAGAATTGAAAATGAACGCGGCAAAAACACAATTCACCGGGAAGAATTGGAAGACGAATGAAGATACTTGAGGGGATTTAGATACATGAGAATGAATAGATCATGAGTTGATTAGAGAATATTTTAATGATGCACCGGTAAGATTTGGGGAACAATAGGTGAAAGCTGGAATGAATAATATTTGGAAAGATGGCCTTCGGAGGAAAGAAATGGAAACAACTCATGAAATGTTCCGGATGGGTAAAAAGAATTCTCACAATCGAAAACAATTATGAGTGGAAGGCATCAAAAGCTAGAATCTCGAATCTTAAAGAGAATGGAGCAAGATTTGGAGGAAAAAACTCTTCTTCGGTCTTCAAATGTTGAGAATGACGATGAGAAACACCACCATGAATTGTTGAGACACTCCGGAATAATGAAGAATATAAAGGCTGAATCAACAATGAAAAGAATTTGAAAGATCTTGGAGAAAGACATTTGACTGATGATAATTCATTCTTACGTCAAATTTGGAAAAGAATTTGATAATAACTCCGGAAAGAATTAGAAGAGTCAGGTAAGATCTTGGGAAAAGACCTGTGGGTTAGGGCCCACTCAAGAGAAACACTGTTGAAATGATTTGAAGAGAGAGATTGCACCGGTTGAATTAAATGGCTTGAATGAGATAACAACCTCGAAATAGCTTGAACGGATTGAATGAGATAACATCTTCTAAGATATCTTCGCACTCTGGAACAAATGAATAGAGAGAGGTAAACAATTAAGAGGATCACTGACATGAGAAAACATTTGAAATGAGGAAAAGGATATGATCGACAAAGCTTGACTTAAATCCACCGGAGAAGAAAGAGAACGAAGAATGATGAACTAGAAGCTCCATTAGAATCTTCATGAGAATCACCGGATAAGAACATTGAAAGACAAGAATGAAGAGTCTACATATCCATAAGATGGATACTTGATTAAGAAATTTGAGTCCTTGAAGAAAAAGGGTGGGAGGGCGGGAAAACAAAGGCAGCTTGGGACGAATGAAATGAACACCGTTGAGAAGACTTGAGTTGATCTTGCGGATGTTGAAAAAGATCGGATCCACTTGAAGAGAGGCACACCGGTTTAGAAGAAATTGAGATGGCAACCTCGAAGATCAAGAAGGATTTGTATTCACATAGAAATATGAGAACACCGCTTAAGGAAGGTATGGAATCAACACTTGACATTGAAGCAACTTGAATACCACAACTTAAAACAAAAACAAAGGATTGGCTTGCAAAATAAGCTAGAAACAAACATATGATAGATCCCATATTGTATCATGTGTTTGTTGGAAAGATATCCTACGAGATACTTGAATTACCACTTATAAACTCCCGAAACTTTCTGGTTATGCAATCAGGTGTTGGGGATACAGGGGAAGCATAATATCTCACCCAAACTAGCAAATCCTACATCCAGTTGTATCCATCCTTCAACACATAACCAAGAAACCTTCAGAAATCATCTACCTCAACCTTCGATAAGCATCCGTTATACGAGTTATGGCAATACTCCCGAACTCCCGCCCCGATACTGGGTGGTGTCGAGGTTATCTCACCAACAACTTCATAAAGGAGATTTTCAATGTCGGCGAACTCAGGTATTCCAGAACTGCAACGATAAAATTGTGACGACAACACCTCGGAGCTCAACTCCCCGGGACACTGCCACAACCCCTAAATGTCAGGAGGCACCAAGAACAATGTTCTCGTCACAAAACCATTGGAACGATTCCAAGATACCTGCGTGATCCTAAAAAAATAATTTTAGTGAAATTTGAGGAGAGAAGAGTCAAAACTCTACGTCAGGAGGCCTCACCAGAGCGACGAAGGGACTGAGGAGTAAAAAGAATCCTACTCTCCGATATATATAATCCTATAAGACTCAAAACATTTTTCTAGACTCAACAACACCAGCGATTCGATCAAGTAGGGGGCTCCTAAGTCGGGGAAGACTCTAATTACCAACTTGTAATACCCACGATGCGGCTATATCTCTCACGTGTCGGAGCATGACTTAGAGGCATAACCACATAGTAGGAATGTCGCAAGAGGGGTAATCTTTACACATCCCATGTACTGAATAAGAAAGGGATAAAGAGTTGGCTTACAATCGCCACTTCACACAATACATAAATATAGCATTACATCATCCAGAATACAATCAAGGTCCGACTATGGAACCAAATAAAGAAAGACAACCCCAAATGCTAGATCCACGATCGCCCCAACTGGGCTCCACTACCGATCGTCCGGAAAGGAAACATAGTAACGTCCCGAATCCTCGTCAAACTCCCACTTGAGTTCGGCCGCGTCCCCTGCACTGGCATCGTCAGCACTTGCATCTGGTTTTTGGAAGTAATCTGCGAGTCACGGGGACTCAGCAATCTCACACCCTCGCGATCAAGACTATTTAAGCTTATGGGTAGGAAAAGGTAGTGAGGTGGAGTTGCAGCAAGCACTAGCATATATGGTGGCTAACTTACGCAAATGAGAGCGAGAAGAGAAGCAAAGCACAGTCGAGAAGCTGTAATGATCAAGAAGTGATCCTGAAACTACTTACGTTCAAACATAACACGAGACCGTGTTCTCTTCCCGGACTCCGCCGAAAAGAGACCATCACAGCTACACACGTCGTTGATTCATTTTAATTAAGTTAAGTTTCAAGTTCTCTACAACTAGACATTAACAAATTCCCATCTGCCCATAACCGCAGGCATGACTTTCGAAATTTCAAAACCTTACAGGGGCGTCCCAACTTAGCCCATCACAAGCTCTCACGGTCAACGAAGGATATTCCTTCTCCCAGGACGACCCGATCAGACTCGGAATCCCGGTTACAAGACATCTCGACAATGGTAAAACAAGACCAGCAAAGCCACCCGAATGTGCCGACAAATCCCGATAGGAGCTGCACATATCTCGTTCTCAGGGCACACCAGATAAGCAATCTGTACAACTAAAACCAACCCTCAAGTTTCCCCGAGGTGGCGCTGCAAGGGGCTCTAGTTTGGACCAACACTCAGAGGAGAACTGGCCCGGGGTTTAAAATAAAGATGACCCTTGAGTCCGTAGAACCCAAGGGAAAAAGGATTAGGTGGCAAATGGTAAAACCAAGGTTGGGCCTTGCTGGAGCAGTTTTATTCAAGGAGAACTGTCAAGGGGTTCCCATTATAACCCAACCGCGTAAGGAACGCAAAATCAAGGAACATAACACCGGTATGACGGAAACTAGGGCGGCAAGAGTGGAACAAAACACCAGGCATAAGGCCGAGCCTTCCAACCTTTACCAAGTATATAGGTGCATTAAAGTAAACAAGATATGATAATGATATCCCAACAAAAATCATGTTCCAACAAGGAACAAACTCCATCTTCACCTGCAACTATCAACGCTATAAGAGGGGCTGAGCAAAGCGGTAACATGGCCAAACAACGGGTTGCTAGGACGAGGTGGGTTAGAGGCTTGACATGGCAATATGGGAGGCATGATATATCAAGTGGTAGGTATCGCGGCATAGCAATAGAGCGAGCAACTAGCAAGCAAAGATAGAAGTGATTTCGAGGGTATGGTCATCTTGCCTGCAAAGTTCTCCGAGTTGACGTAAGCTTGATCCTTGTAAGCGTACTCAATGGGTTCCGCGATCACGAACTCGTCTCCCGACTCTACCCAAAGCAAGAACACAAGCAAAGGAAACACAATCAACCACGGTGCAATGCGCAAGCAACATGATGCAAAACATGGCATGATATGCGGGATGTGATATGCAATGCATATGCGTGCTCCAAAAGGAAAAGATTGATCAAGACATCAACTTGGAAAACCAAGTGCACCTCTGGAAAGATGAGTTGATTTCGGTCAAAATCGATATAAAGATCACTGGAATCAGATGCACGGTTTGCAAATGGCAAGCAAAACAAGAATGACACAATTCAGCGATTAACAACACGATGCCATAAAGAATGCAACATGAAACTAAGCTACTGCACTCTAACATAGCAAAAAGTCACATGGTAGTGATCTACTCAAGATGCTTGACAAAAGATGAACACTGAGCTACGGCTAGATCACACAAGAGCAGGTTCAAACAAGCATGGCAAAAAGGCAAAAGATACCAGCTTCACAGACTTAGTGAAAATAACATGTCAGGAATTAACATCAGGAAGCAATGCTTAGAGCAAGATAACAACATGCTACAGGAAAACATCATGGCAAAACAAGGCATGGCATGAATCTACACAAATCATATAACAAAAGTCCCTTACTGACCATAAGCCAAAAGGGCACAGAAAATATGATGGCACCCATGGAAACATAGCAAGTTTCGTAACAGATTCAGACTTAGCAGAAAGCTGGACATGGCAAAAACAATATTATGAAGGCACGTTCGCGAGCTCGATGCACTCCACACAAGGCATTGCATGACAAGCTAAGCATACTACCAGCAAGAAGACATGTTCAAGAAACTAACCATGGCAAGAAGAAGATCATAGCATGCATGGATCAACTACAACAACCTTGGCAAAATTGATTAACATGTAAACAATCTGCCAGGAACATTTTATAGCAAAAGTAGAGCAATATTGGGTCATGCTAGGGTACTCCATAAATGCAAAGAGGGACATGGATGGATAGAGCACAACCATATGTCCAAATTATCCTTACTGAACATACTCAAAAGAAGCATGGATCTCTCTGTAGCAACATGAATACATGGCATAAAAATAACAGCAGAGCAAAGACTTAGTGAAATTCTAAGTCCCTGAAATCAGCAACATCTCGAGAGATACTTTGCATGCTTGTTCTAGTCACCACATTGATCACAAAAATACATGGCATACACCCCTGTAAAGATGGCATGGCATAGCCCAAAACACATGTAGGGCTCATAGCCATATGCAGCACACAATAATCATGGCAAACATGACAGAAGCTCAAGATCTGTTAAGAAACAGGAACTAACATTTTATAGCACTCTTGCAATAGTTATTTGGCCATCAAGATGGACTCAAACAAGCATGGCACAATGGAACAAAATCTAGATCACATCCAGATGAACATTTTGATATACTGCATGCACAAAACGGAGCTACGGATGAGGAGTTATGATGCGATGAATAGTGGCTCAAAAAGTTACACAAAAAGGGGACTTAGTGGAAAAATCACCTCCTAGCACTATATCTAGGGTTTGCACGGATTTCGATGTAGAGCCGGATCTCGTCGGAGACGAGGCTACGACGGGGATAGCTAGGCGGGGAGTTCGCCGGCGAGGTCGTGGTCGGGCGGATCCGGCCAGTCACCGACGAAGGGTGGCGACGCAGGATGACCAGAGCCGGGTGGCGGTGTCGGGGAGCTCTGGGCGGCGCTGTGCGCCGGCGGGGGTCGGCGGCGGCGGAGAAGTCGCCGGCGGGTGGAGCGGGCCGCGGGGGCCGGAGGTGGGTTGGCTGCGCGGGAGCGGTGGCGCTACCACATGGCACTCGCTGATTGGCCGGACGGCGGCGACGGGTTTCGTCCGGCGTGGACGGACACGTCTGGCGCAGAGAGGGGAGAGGGGGCTAGGGTTTGGACCCGAAATTGGACGGGGTGCACATATTTATACATCGAAGGAGGTGGGAGTGTCCAAATGGAGAGTGGTTTTCGGCCACGCGATCGTGAGTGAACGGCCGAGAGGATGGAGGGGTTTTGGATGAGTTATTGGGCCACTTTGGAGGGGTGTTGGGCTGCAACACACACGAGGCCTTTACGGTTCCTCGGTTACCCATTGGAGTATCAAACAGACTCCAAATGGCAGGAAACTTGACAGGCGGTCTACTGGTGGTGTACCAAGGACGCTTGGCAAACCTCGGTCCATTCCGAGAATGTTTAACACCCGCTCACAAAAAGAGACAAAAGGGGGCGCCGGAAGACGTAGGAGTGTCGGAATGCAAAACGGACAACGGGGAAAATGCTCGGATGCATGAGACGAACATGTATGCAAATGAGATGCACATGATGACATATGATATGAAATGCATGTCATGAACAAAATGCAAAACGAAGACAAAACGCAACCACGAGGGAATCTCATAACTTAGAGCCAAAAATGGCAAGAGTCGGAGTACAAATATGGTAAGTTACATCCGGGGCGTTACACAGCCAATGCTTTAAGTCTGCTGGAAGTTCTTGATAATCTTTCGATATAATCTCAGCACTGGTAAACAAGAGTGATTTCAACCATACATTTGAAGGGCACAAAAATATATACTATTGAGGGATTCTAGTGAGTGCTTTATCATCTCTTCTGGGACTACATGAATAAGCTTTTTTCTCAGGTTGGTACCGGCCTATGGCCTTCATCCATATTAGTTTGATGTTATCTCTATTTGTATCACGCTACTGTCATGGGAAACTCATTTATCTTTGCACGTTAAAGTTTTGCAACCTATGATACATGGCAATGCTTTGAGTGTTGAGCTAATTGGCACTGATTAAATAAACAAATACCTCTCTTTAAGCAAGACTACTATGTTGCTAACTTTACCCATTAAGATAATGAGGGTGCTTCTATTTGTTAGTGTATGTTTCATCAACTAGTCCCACTATTACAGAAATCTCACTCTCTCAATATATGTGCCAACAGGGATGCTCAATTTTGGTGGAAATGCACAAAAACTTTGGGTGCTTCATTGCCTCGACAACTTCCTTCCTTTCCCGTCAGTCGCTAATCTCGGCTTGCATTCTTTCTTTGCTGTTAGTCGCTTGGCTTATCTCGGCTTCCAGTCAAAGGAAATAGTAATTGATATGCTACCTCACACAGGTTGGTACTGGTCTTTATCCTGATTATTGTGCTTGTCATATGTATTGGTAATTTGGTATTGTGCTACTGCTTGCCGATTTCATAAAGGAGTAACTTGGAGCCTGAACTCACAGGCAAATCATTACATTGGGTGATTTCAGTAGAACTGCACAAAAAGGTCAGATGGACAGGTACTTATGCTACTGCTATGTACTCCAAGTTCACTCATACAAGCATCGATGTTGACAAGAAGAAGTGCCTATATTCATTTGAGTATCAACCGGCATCAACCAGTTGTCAAACTCCAAGTATTAGGACAGCGAACGCCAAAAATATTGCTTGGAGCATAGCCCAGAAAAACATAGTCCAGTCTTTGGTCCCAACTTATGCCTTTTGGTTATCGGCACATATGGTAGCAAACTGTATGGCATGGAGTCTAAAGATTCCAGACAAGTTGGTTGATGCATATATTCATCTGGCACTTAATCAGTCTGCACGCCAGGGATGCTCCACTTCAGTTGAACTGCACAAAAAATTTGGGTGGTTCATTTTCTCAACCGCCTCCTTTCTTGTCTGCAATGTAGAATTTTGGCGAGCTATAGGACCAAGATGAGCCAGTAAACTAGTTGGATGAAAGTAGTGGCCAAGTTGCTCAAACCTCCCTCTGCACGAGGCCACTATTTGAGGATAAACCTACAAGCAAAGTTCAGATTGTCTATGCTGCCTCTTATGTACTCGAAAGTTTACTCGTACAAGCATTAATTTTAGCAAGAAGTTCCTCCGACTGAACACCATTTACCAGTCTGTACCCTAGGTAATTAAAGTTCATCCATGGATGATATTTGTTGTGATCTCAATCATTTGGATGCATAAACATACTAAACATGTGTATATTTGAATCTTTTTGTGAATTATCTAAGAATATTGTCGTGTGATCTATCAATCATCTGGATGCATAGACATGCTAAACTTGTGTATATATGAATCTTTTGAGTTGTTGATTGTGAATGTTGGCTATGAATATGAAAGTGTCCTATGAACCTGAGTTTGATACGAATGTTTACCTTTTCCGTTGTACTTGTGTGTGAATTTGTTAGTATGCCTACTGTGGGATTTGTGACGTGTGGGTGTCAACAGCACACCTTCTTCCCGAGAAGAATTGCACCTGCTTTCTTAGGGTAGCAACGGCGCATCAGCTCTTTTTAATCATTTTGCTCTGTCTTCCCCCCTCCCCCGCTCAATCCCTGCCGTAATGTTTTCGGCCTCAAAACAAACATAGTACTGCGTTGTTTTGGGGGCTTGGTGAAAAATCGAGTGCTGATTTCTGTAGGTTGGCCCGCCCAGCAAATGGGCTGCTGGTCCACCACGGACTAGGAGGCTAAAAATACAAGTTGTATGGTGCAGAAGCAAGTAAAAAACGCCATCAAGAGCCATCCAATGAAGAATGAAGAAAAAATCTCTCCTGATGTGCTTCTTCAGTCGCGCCGCTGCCCCCCTCTTTAATCCAGTTCGCTCGGGAATCTAGCTGGTATCATTTTATCCAAAGGGCGAACAAGTATTAGCTAGGCGTAGGTTTTGTTTTTTAACATGCGTAGCCCACGGCATACAGAGACAGTGGTTTGAACTTATTTTTTGAGGTCCATACAAGCCTATGGGCTTTTTCTTAAAGATCGGCAGCCCAATGTATTTTTCTTAGTAAAACACAGATCTCTGTTCTATTTATCTATATATAAGAATAATAATGCTGTCTCCAATTTATGTTTTCCCTTCTAACCACATTATATATATTTATATTATTACTATTATCATATATTTTATAGAGACTTATATATACATTATAAAACATCCCACATGTTATTAACTTATAAAAGTAAATGTTTAACAGAAGTTGGGAAGGAAAATCCTGGTTGTTTTTGACTCACAGGCAAGGAAAATCTTGGTGATTGCGTACAAAAGCTTGCGAAGATTTTAAGGACCAATGTAATAATAGTGCCCTCATTTTTATTTTTAGAAATAACTCGCTAATTTGTTACTTCTATATATAAAAAATGTGTCGCTCCGGTTTATTTTTTGATATTAATTGCTCCTTCTAACCTAACATTATATATAGAACGAGCCCAGCTAATTCATGTATTTCAAGAAAGTGCAAATGGGCTGGGATTTCTTAGAAAATATAAATGGGCCGCATTGACGTGAAATTATTTGTTCACCCAGCCCAGCAAATGGACAAAACATGGGTTAAATATGTGCCACATTTTTGCAGGCTGACATGTGGGCCAATAGGTCGAAGCCTACACAGGGCGTTGTCAACTTGGTCAACAAATGATTATGACATTCACAACCATTGGATTTATATCCAACAGCCGAAATGCACCTTCAATCTCTCGACTTCTTCCTCCAGCGTCACCGGGACTGCCTAGTCCAACCTCCGGCGGCTAGCGGCTCTGCTTAGCACGCATCGTTGCGAAGCGCTACCCCACCACCGGCCAAGCTATCCCTCCACCCCTCCACACCTCATGTTATTCTCCACCGACTGCAGCCCCACGCCGCACCAGAACCAGTTATAACCCTCCTCCTCGTCTCAATCTGTGACTCCACTGCCGTGTCTTCCCATCTCTGGGTTCTTCCTGTCCGGGGCCTCACCGTCGTCCACCGCCTTGCTGCGCACGGTGTGGCGTGGTCAACAAACGAGAGTCATCAGAAGAGGACTGTACGTGGAGAGCCTGACGGCTCAAACCCACGAGGTCCATGGTTGCACGCAAGGAAAGTTCCTCCTTATTAAGCTGGAAAAATGTTCCCTCCCCCTGACAGCTGGGACCCACCGGCTGTATCTTCGCATGGAATGAAGTGCCTCCTTGTTAGGTGAAACAAATTATTCCTCCTGTTAACTGGTGGGACCCGTCAAATTTGGTTGCTGACTTGTGGGCTACTAAGCGGACGTGTACACATGGCTTTGTCAACTTAATCAACAAATGATTCTTGAAGCTAGACCGTTGGATGTTAATCCAATAGCCGTGCTCCTTCTTCAACCTCTGTTCTTGCTCCTGTCTCCCGTGGGCGGCACCGCGGCAGTGCTGCCGCGGACCCGAACCAGTCAAGTTTCCCACTCATCTCCATCTACGACTCCACTTCCCCATCTTTGGGTTGTTCCAGTCAGGGGCCTCGCTGTTGTCCACCGACCTTGGTGCGCTCGGCACGGTGTGGTCAACATGGTCAACAACCGAGAGTTATCGGAAGATGACTATGCATGAGAGGCTGACAGTGGGGACGCACCACTCCCATGGATGCATGCATGCAACTGCATCCTTTTTACCCTGAACATAATGTTTTCTCCCCTGACTACTGGGACCCACCAGCTACATCTTCACACGCAAGGAAGTACCTGACAGTCGGGACCCACTTGGTCGAAGCGTACATAGTGTTGTCATTATGGTCGCGAACGTGTACGTACATACGATCGGTCTGTCTACTGGCTGCAACGATGAACCATGGCCGTGCAAGGAAGGGCACGTGTTGTAGTAGAGGCGCGCACGTGTCATAGTAGAGGTGCGCACGTAGCATGTACATGTATGTACAGCGGCCAGGGTGCAAGAAAGTAAATACGTCCACGTACATACATACGGGTGGGGTCTCGAACGCCTACTCGTGCATACGTACGGCCAGGGCTCGTGTACATGGCTGTGGCTGGGTCAGAACGAAGAAACTGCGTCGTCGTCGTGTTCATGGGGAGGCAACGGAATGCATCGTGTTCATCGGGAGGCAACGGAACGCATGCTGTTCATTAGGAGCCAACCGGCTTCGATCGAACAGGCCATGGAAACGAGGCCTGACGTACTGCAGAACAGAGGAAATGGCCTTGTGTTCGACCGGCCATGGTGGAAACAGGATCTTGTTCATCAGGAGGGGTCTAGCGTATTGCAAAACGGAGGAAATGGGCCTCCTATGGTCGAAACGGGGTCCTGTTGATTGGGAGGGGTGTGGCGTACCGCAAAACGGAGGAAACAGACTTGTGTTGGAGCGCTACGGTCGAAACGGGGGTCCTGTTCATCAGGAGGGGTGTGGCGTACCACAAAACAGGACTCCATGAGATACTGTTCATCTCCACCGTCGACTGCCTCCACGGGCTACTGTTCATCCACCGTAAACCTCCTTCGGCCTCCACCTGCAACTATTCATCCACGGGCTCCTGTTCATCCAGCCTCCACCGCGCGCTCCTCCACCGGCTACTGTTCAACCAGCCCTCTCCACGGGGTTCCTGTTCAACCATCCCTCCACGAGCTACTATTCATCTAGCCCTCCATCGGCTACTGTTCAACCAGCCCTCCACCGGCTACATGTCGGCATTCCGGGAATGGGGGTCCCCAGACTTGCCTGCCTACGGCCCACGGCGTCGATTTGCTAGCAGGCCTGTACGACCCATCTTCATCAACAAGGCAATCAAGACCCCCGCGAGGGGCCAAGCCTCGCGAGGCGGACGATGCAAGACCCCCTCAGGAGCGGCCTCACCAGGCTGGCTTGCGAGGGGCAGAGAGTACAAGGCCAGGCAAACCTCGTGAGGTTCTCGTGACGTGAGCCATGACGATCGAGACCAGGCGGGCACCAGCGCGCGCAACATCTTTGTTTCCTCTTTGGTGCTAAGGGGGAAAGCACAGGCGCGGAGTACTGAGGCATCAAGCAAAGGTGTCCATATCGGTGCAACGAGACCAAGACCAGCAGGATGACAAGACGGAGGTCACCATGGAGCCCAAGGCGGTGTCACCACGAGAGCCTTTTGCAGGCAAAGACCACTTTTGTCAGGATAAGCTGTACTAGCTGTCCCCTTTCAAATTGGCTGTTGTTGGATCCCTTCCCGCTCAATATTTGGGGAGAGGACCAGGGCCTCTATAAATAGGACTAGCCACCACCGTAGAAAGGGATCGGATCTGGAAACCAGACCCTCACACATGCAAGTTCACCAAGCACAAGAACACCTCAACCTTAGGAGGCTGTTCTTCCCCTTGTACTATTCATCATTAGCCCAGAGGTAATCCACCACCACCACACTAGAGTAGGGTATTATACCACAATGGTGGCCCGAACCAGTATAAATCCTGTGTCCTTTGTGTTGCGAGTTTGTTGAGTTAGTTCATAAGATCTTAGCTGAGTTAGGACACAGATCAGTAGGGGAGGGGGAATCTTTGTGCGCACCCCAGTGTTCGAACCTTAAGGGTTTTGCCGAACCTGTGATCCGACATTTGGCGCACCGGGTAGGGGTGCGCCGGAGCCTCTTCCCCACCAGTCGATCCGCCAATGCTCCGTGGTTCCGATGTCTGGCGACCCGAGGGCTGACGACGACAGTTGGGCAGCTTGGCCCGCCTAGGCGGCACCGCCTGCCCAGATAGACCTCAACCCCGCGTCTCAGGTGGCATGCGCACCGCCAAACACCATGGGGTGTGGGCGGCGCGGTCACTCACCCTCCGTTCTTACTCCCTGACAGACGCGAGCTGCTGCAAGGGCCGCAAGGCATGCCGCGATGACGGCGCCGCACACCAAGAGGGAGCAGGCGAACATGCGGGCCACGCTCACGATGGCACAGGAGCTGCTGTGGTGCCGACTGATGAAGAGCGGTTGGGATGCATTGCTGGAACGCGTCGCTGAGCTATTGGATGCAGCGACCATGGGAGCACCGCCTTTCTTCTACCAGCTCACGCCCCGGGCAACGACAGGATCCTACGGCGGGCCTCGCCGCGCACGCATAACCCCAAGAGCACCCGGGGGCTTCGTCGACATCAGCACGACCCACGGCGGAGGGCGCCCCCTCGCACCCGCACCACCTCAGATGGGTGCAGGCACGAGCGTCATCGCACATGGCCCAGGCAAGTCACCGGCCCGCCATCCTCAGGACAGCGTGACAGGCCGAGCGACATGGAGCGTGGGGCACTTCAGCAAGGTCTTCGGGGAAGTGGCCTCGGAGGCCTACGTGCCCCGTATGATGGACCAGGAGTACACGCCAGAGGACGACCCCGACTCGTTCCTTGGGCCAGGATGGGAGGAGGAGGTGTTAGGAGCTGAAGTCTTCCAGGAGCCGCCAGAGAGCCTCACCAGCCACGCCGTCGACAACAGATATAGGGTACCACTGATCCCTCAGGGACAAGTTTACGCTAACCATGAGTCACAGATGAACCAGGTCACGGCGCCAGGCGATGGTTCCGGCACGGTAGTGCCCCCTCATCAGGAGAGACTTACTGGGGGCTGCGTGGGAAGGGCCAGGAGCAAATCCCCTCCCCACGTCGCACGGAGCAAGGCAACGCCCGGAGGTAGGCCCTCTACAGGGGTGGCGCCGGCGACCTTTCGCCCGGCAGAGGACCCGTGGTCGTCGAGGGCGCCGCTAGCGTCCCCTCTACCCTCGTTGGGCCGTCCTAGTTTCCGGTCGTCCCGGCGGTGGTAGGGGGTGGCGCAAGGCGGGCCCCTCATCAGGCGATATGAAGTAAGGCTCACGCCTGTGAAGATCGCCGCCCGTGGCACTCTCACGTAATAATGAGTGGGGCTGTAAACGCCCCGGAGTCTCAGGAGCGCCGCTCTCGGGCCTCGGGGGCTCCCTCCCACGCCCAGTGGCAGCACTTAGCTCCGCACTGGTGAGAAGACGTCGAAGACTAGACTAGGCGCCGGACGCGGCCATTTTCTTTGGATGTCTTTTCTGTAGCCCCGCGCTTTGGATTTGGATTTAAATTGAAGTTGAATTTTCATTTGATGCGCACGGGAGGGATGCCTTTTCTCGTTCGAGCTATTTCTCGCAGTCTGGTTCTTGCCTTATTTTGGAGTTCGCGCCTGTTGCTCCCCCCTCGTGGGCCCCTCGCTAGCGGAGCTAGACATCAAGCACACGAGCCACACACGTGTTGCACCACGGCTGGCGCTCGCTTATCATGTGGCCCCCCTCGGGCGTGTCGACGAATTCCTCAGGAGCCTCCCAGAAGGCCACAACCTCTTGAGCCGTTTTTGGGCTCATCCAGGCTAAGGTAAACCGCAATAGCCACCTTGCCCCAACATATGTGAGCTCGTGAAGATGCATACCCAATTTGACACTGCAGGATAAAAAGCCGCGATTGGTTTACAAGAGGGGCTCCCCCTCTCAAAATGCACTTACAATCTTCTGAGGCCATGCCCAAGTTTTTATAGGCTAAACAGCAGGGAAACCTGGGATCAGTCGGATATGTCACTCGCCGCGTCCCCCATGTCATCTTTAGATGCACCGCTAGCGTCGTTGTCGCCGTCATTGGTGTCGCCTCCACCTTCACCAGCGCCGGCATCACTGTCGTCAGCCACGTCGCCTTCATCTGCAGCAACTACCACCCCGTCATCATCAGAAGTGAAGGCCCTGACCAGCGCATCCACGTGGTCTTCAACCCATCGCGCCAGGTCATCCCGGATGGCTTCAGGAATGGGAGCAATGGCGGCGTCAAAATTGAAGTTGGGATCGGCGTTCTAGAGATGGCTGAAGACGCGGGAGAATGCACGCCCGAGCAGGCTGCGACTCCTCTCTTCAACAAGCTAGCGACCGCTCTCAGAGCGGTTCTACAGGTGCGTCACCACGTCAGCAAAGAAGGGGAGGTGGCTAGCATAGTCATTCGCATGGGGATGAGGAGCATTCTCATCGTAGATATGGCCCAGGGCGGTGTTGGCCCTATTCCCGAGGTCCTCGAGCATGGGGGCGTGCACACGCTCCAACGTCTGCCGCTCAAGCACTTCATCCTTGTTTTGCCGCGTGACAAACTTGGCGTCGGTGACACGCTACCAAAGAGGGACCAGCTCGACGCAGGTGGAAGCCAGCTTAGCCTACGCCGAGGCTAGGGAGGTTGCGGCAACCTCCTCGCGCCGCTCCACCTCGATCAACCTGGACTGGAGGGCAGCATTCCTACCAGCGGCCCCAACTTCCACAAGCTTTAGCTTCAAGTCATGCCTGCTCTCGAGATCCGCACAAGCCTCGGCCACCCGACGGTCAACCTCCTCCTGGGCCCTGGCTTCGCGCGCGGACATTGTCCTCTGCCTGAGCAACCTAGCGCCCCCTCGTCTCCAAGCGTTCGAGTTCAAGGCTGCGCTCCACAGCTTCCAGCGCGAGCGCCTCCTCGCGCTTCCGGATCTCTTCCTCCTCGGCAGGCGTACCCCTCAACGACGCAAGGGAAGCCCTGCGTGCCTCCACCTGCTGATCCAAGACGGCGCTCCAAGCTTCGAGGTCCCACGCACGCTTCTCCACGGCCTCGCGACAGCGGTCAGCTTCCCGAGCCTCCTCCAGAGCTCGGGAGCAGGCCTCACGGGAGGCTACAAGGGAAGCCTCAGCCTTCGCATTATCGAGCTCACGCTGGTGGTGCCCGAGGTTGATGGCCACCTTCAGCTTGTGCCACTCCTCCGCCAACCGAAGACCCTCGGCCTCAAGGCGAGCGTCGACACCCACAAGTTCTTCACCGAGGCGGTTCATCGTGGCCATCGCCTCCTGGAAGAGCTCACGACGAACAACGCACCGCCCGTGCTCGAACTCAAGCGCACGGCCCATCTCGTCCTCCGCCACGGGGGCCATGGAGATGCCTGGAGCGGTGCGCCCCCTCTTAGCAGGGGGCTGGGGGCTGGCGCTGTGCCATGCGCCAGCTGGGCCTCGCGAGGGGTCCGAACGAGCGAAGGCCCCTTCTTGAAGAAGACCCCAGGATTGAAGCCAGCCAGCCGCCGTCCACGACCAAGGGAGGAAACCTTGGCATGCTTGCTGTGCTCCGAGCAAGGCCGTGAGAAAAGACGGCGAAGACATGAGCTCAAGACACCTTGACAACGGGCCAACTCCCACGGATGACCCCACGCCGTGGGCAGCGCACGAGCCTGCGGCGCTCAAGTTTGGCGAGGGAAACAAGGCGAGAGGGAGCTTCTTCTCAGGAGATTTTGTGGCCTTGGCAGAAGGGGTCCTGAGGAGACAATCGTCAGGAAGGGAAGCAACACGCAGAAGATCACCAAGATGAGGTACTTACTCGTCAACGGCGATGTACTTCCTCCGTTTTAATGGCCCAAAGGAGCCACTGCCACAGCTCGAGGAACCCTTCCTCTTGCGGAGTTCTTCAAAGTCGACACAAAGCCGGCTGAAGCGTTGGACATGGCGGCCGACATGAGGCGCAGCCGGAGAAGTGCTCGAAGGGGTAGCCTCAGAAGCGCAAAGCTGAGGGGAGCTATCCGGCTCTGCCTTGCAGTGACTGGCCGAGGCCTCAGGAGCCCCGGCCTCGGGAGACGCGGGCTGCGTCGCCCCTTCAACCGCCACCCTAGGGCAAGAGTCATGAGTCCCCGAGGTCGACGCCTCGAGAGCCCTGGATGGCATCAGCATCTCGACACCTTCACTGTCGGCCCCCAGCGGTGCTCGCCCTCCTGCACCAACACTTGGGGCGAGCTCGACGCCAGCGTCGAGGAGAGGGACCACGACAATTGGGTTCTCACGGGGCCCGACAAGGCCGACTGGGCGCAGCCCCCACTCGTCGAAGGAGGGCATCCGCTCCACGAAGGTCATCTTGTTCGAGCAGCAGTACAAAACACAACTCTTCCTCAGCAGGTCGTCTCGCAACGGGACGCCCGTCAGGACCTCGAGCACCGTTCGCCGCGCCTCAAGGGGGAGCCTAGACTCCTGAAGTCTCATGTGGTCCTGGCTGTTGAGCAAAGCCCACATCAGCCAGGAGTGGCGATGGAGCGATTCGGCGCCAGATGAACTCCCTCACCACCATAGGCGCAGTCATGCCAAGGTCTTTGAGCCACCTCAACCTGAGCCAGACGGGGACAAGGCGCGGATCGGCGAGCCTTCGGTGGCACCAATTGGAGTTAGGAATGGCGGGCCCTGACGAAGAGGAGAGCAGTGGGTGAGCACTCTGACATCAACAAACACCCACCGTGTCCGAAACTCGCTCGTGGATCATGGATGTTCGAAGTCGATCCCTTCACCGGCTGTCGCCGCGATGGCTTGAGAGCTCAGGCATCCGGAGCTCTGCCGAGGATCACTCAGGTGCAGCGAGAAGAAGTGGCGGAGAAGAGCCACGAAAGGAGCAATGCCTACCATGGCCTCGCAAACGAAGGCAAAGACGGCAAGAAAGGTCACAGATTGGGGATCAAGGTGCAGCATGTGGATCTGATAATGGGAAAGCACTGCGTTGAGGAAGGCGGAGAAAGGAGGGACCAAGCCGTCCCAAAGGGCGTCGATGAAGAAGGGGACCTCAGTGGCCGCCCGGTCAATGCGAGCACAAGATGCAGGACAAGCCACCATCTTTCCCCACTCATTGAAGCTGGAGGCGAGCATGGATGCACCTTGCCCATGGCCTCATCGTTGAGCACCAGCGATCGGCCAACTGCGGGCTCGGTGGCCGGGGGCGCATTAGCAGGCTATTGGGGCCCACTGCATTAGCGGGCTCGTCCAACTGCTAATGCACCCCCGGCGCTCTGCACTTGATCTTTGTCTTCGCCTCGAAGCCAAGCCCGAGCGTGCCTTGGGCCTGGGGGCTACTGTCAGCGTTTTGGGAATGGGGGTCCCCAGACTTGCCTGCCTGCGACCCACGGCATGGCTTTGCTAGCAGGCCTGTACGGCCCATCTTCATCAACAAGGCAATCAAGACCCTTGCGAGGGGCCAAGCCTCGCGAGGCGGATGACGCAAGACCCCCTCAGGAGCGGCCTCACCAGGCTGGCTCGCGAGGGGCGGAGAGTTCATGGCTAGGCAAACATCGCGATGTTCTCGTGACGTGAGCCATGACGATCGAGACCAGGCGGGCGCCAGCGCACGCAACGTCCTTGTTTCCTCTTTGGTGCTAAGGGGGCAAGCGCAGGCGCAGAGTATCGAGGCATCAAGCAAAGGTTTCCATATCGGTGCAACGAGACCAAGACCAGCAGACAGCAAGACGGAGGTCACCATGGAGCCCAAGGCGACGTCACCACCAGAGCCTTTTGCAGGCGAAGACCAATTTTCTCAGGATAAGCTGTACTAGCTGTCCCCTTTCAAATTGGTTGTTCTTGGCTCCCTTCCCGCTCAATATTTTGGGAGAGGACCAGGGCCTCTATAAATAGGCCTAGCCACCACCGTAGAAAGGGATCGTATCTGGAAATCGGACCCTCACACACGCAAGTTCACCAAGCAGAAGAACACCTCAACCTCAGGAGGCTGTTCTTCCCTTTGTACTGTTCATCATCAGCCCCAGAGGCAATCCACCACCACCACACTAGAGTAGGGTATTACACCACAACAGTGGCCCAAACCAGTATAAATCTTGTGTCCTTTGTGTTGCGAGTTCATTGAGTTAGTTCGTAAGATCTTAGCTGAGTTAGGACGCGGATCAGTAGGGGGAAATCTTCGTGCGCACCCCAGTGTTCGAACCTTAAGGGTTTTGCCAGAACCCGTGATCCGATACTACTATTCAACCAGCCCTCCATGGGGTCCTGTTCATCCAGCCCTCCACGGGGTCCTGTTCATCCACCGGCTAGATCGATCGAGGTACTGTTCATCCAGCGGCAACGGACTCTACTACAACGGGTTCCTGTTCATCCAACCCCCACCGGGAACTGTTCATCCAAGCCCCCTCAACAAGGCTCACTGTTCATCCAGGGAAGGAGGCAGCAGTGTTCGATCGGCTTCAGTTAGCAGTAGTAGCGAAGGAATCACTCGGGTTCAGTTAACAGCAAGGGATCGATCGATCTCTCGGGTTTAGTAACGCGTAGCCTGCAGTGCAATCGCTCGGGTTCAGTTAGATCCCAATTCCTCACTCAGGTTCTATTAGAGCGCAACGCCTCGCACACACGCGCGTACGTACGAGAGAAACGCGCATCGCTCGGCCCCTGAACACCCACCGTAACCGAGAACTCCCCCGATATTTTCCTCGCCCTCGCTTCTACCACTGTTTTCTCTGTCATGGACGGCCCAGAGAATGTCATGCAGCTGCGTCTCCGGCCCGACCAGGACGAAAAGCCCATTTTCTGTCATGATTTTTTGTCAAAGAAGTAGGAGCCCACCACATCTATGATGATACCGGGTTTTGTCACAATTATCATCATAGAAGTGTCATAAGCATGACATATTTTTTTTGTTCGGCCCAGAATGTCACGGATGTGTCGTTTTTTTGTAGTGCATACAATGGGTGCAAGATAGTTTTGCACATGTAGAATACTCGGGTTAAACTTGACAAGCCTGGCATGTACAGACATGGCCTCAGAACACTGGAGACCGAAAGGTCGAACGTGAATCATATAGTAGATCTGATCAACATAGAGATGTTCACCATTGATGACTGCTCCATCTCACGTGATGATCGGACATGGTTTAGTTGATTTGGATCATGTATCACTTAGATGACTTGAGGGATGTCTATCTAAGTGGGATTTCTTAAGTAATTTGATTAATTGAACTTAGTCCTAATAGTATTTTTCATATCTATGTTGTAGATCAATAGCTCGTGTTGTAGCTCCCCTATGTTTTTGTTCTGTTCCTAGAGAAAACTAAGTTGAAAAATGATAGTACCAATGATGCGGACTGAGTCCGTGATCTGACGATTATCCTTGTTGCTGCACAGAAGAATTATGTCCTTGATGTACCGCTAGGTGACATACTGTAGGATCGTAAGTATGACTAGAGGGGGGGTGGTGATTAGACTTGGCCAAATAAAAATCTATCCTTTTTCTCAATTTTACGTCTTGGCATATTTTAACAACTTAGCACAAGTCAAGCAATCAACCTACACATGCAAGTCTAAGAGTATAGCAGCGGAATGTAAAACATTTTCATATGAAGGTAAAGGAGGAGTTTGGGGGGAGCAAACGCAATGTAGACATGGAGATTTTTTGCGTGGTTCCGATAGGTGGTGCTATCGTACATCCACGTTGATGGAGACTTCAACCCACGAAGGGTAACAGTTGCGCGAGTCCACGGAGGGCTCTACCCACGAAGGGTCCACGAAGAAGCAACCTTGTCTATCCCACCATGGCCATCGCCCACGAAGGACTTGCCTCACTAGGGTAGATCTTCACGAAGTAGGCGATCTCCTTGCCCGTACAAACTCCTTGGTTCAACTCCACAATCTTGTCGGAGGCTCCCAATGGACACCTAACCACTCTAGGAGACACCACTCTCCAAAATGTAATAGATGGTGTGTTGATGATGAACTCCTTGCTCTTGTGCTTCAAATGACAGTCTCCCCAAAACTGAACTCTCTCTCACGGATTTGGATTTGGTGGAAAGATGATTTGAGTGGAAAGCAACTTGGGGAAGGCTAGGGATCAAGATTCATATGGTTGGAATGGAATATCTTGCTCTCAACACATGAGTAGGTGGTTCTCTCTCAGGAAATGTATGTTGGAAGTGTAGGCACATTCTGATGGCTTTCCTTACTAATGAAGGAAGGGTGGAGGGGTATATATAGCCTCCACACAAAATCTATCCGTTACACACAAATCACCAAACTTGGTGGGACCGAATCATGAAACTCGGTCAGACCGATTTATTTCAAAATGTGAATGTTAGGCTTTTCGGTGGGACCGACATGTCAACTCGGTGGGACCGATTTCATTAGGGTTAGGGCATAATGTAATCTCGATGAGACCGATTACACAAACTCGGTGGGACCGATTTTGGTAACAAGCTAACCAGAGAGTTGGTCAGGCAAACTCGGTGGGACCGAATCGCTCATTTCAGTGAGACCGAAACGTTACGAAGGGGAAACAGAGAGTTTGCATTGCGAACTCGGTGGGACAGAGCACTCATCTCGGTTGGACCGAAACGTTACAAAGGGAAACATAGAGTTTGCCATCTCATCTCGGTGAGACCGAGAATCCCTATTGGTGAGACCAAAGTGACTAGGGTTTCTGGCAGTGGCTATGTCAAGTGAACTCGGTGGCGCCGGATAGATCAAATCTGTAGGGCCGAGTTTGACTTTTGGTTTGGGGCATATGTGGATATGAGAAAGTGGTTGAGGTCTTTTGGAGCATATCACTAAGCATTTTGAGCAAGCAAGCCATTAAGCAACACCTCATCCCCTTTTAATAGTATTGGCTTTCCTATGGACTCAATGTGATCTTGGATCACCGAAATGAAAATGCAGAGTCTTCAGCTTGAGCCAAAATGTGTCCTTAGCATTTTGAGGGGTCCACATTCCTAATCCATGCCATGCCAATCATTGAACTTTCTGAAATGATCATCTTGAAATAGCATTAGTTCAATGAGCTATATGTTGTTGGTAATTACCAAAACCACCCAGGGATAGTTGCCCTTTCAATCTCCCCCTTTTTGGTAATTGATGACAACATATAGATCAAAGCTGACTGCATCTTAGTTACCTTAAGATCAAGATCATAAAATTTGGTCTCTATGATCCTGTCCAAGCTCTCCCGATTCTTGTTCGGGGTGGCTGTCGGTGTCAAAACCGGCGGATCTCAGGTAGGGGGTCTTGAACTGCGCGTCTACGGTTGATGGTAACGGGAGACATGGGACACGATGTTTACCCAGGTTCGGGCCCTCTCTATGGAGGTAATACCCTACTTCCTGCTTTATTGATATTGATGAATATGAGTATTACAAGAGTTGATGTACCATGAGATCGTAATGGCTAAAACCCTAGAAGTATAGCCTATATGATTATGATTGTGTTATCTACGGACTAACCCCTCCGTTTTATATAGACACCGGAGGGGACTAGGGTTATACAAAGTTGGTTATAGAGAAAGGAATCTTTATATCAGAACGCCAATCTTGCCATCCACGCCAAGGAGAGTCCCATCCAGACACGGGTGAGAGTCTTCGGTCTTGTATCTTCATGGCCCATTAGTCTGGCCCATATCCAGTAGGCCGGATGCCCGAGGACCCGTTAGTCCAGGACTACCTCAGTTGCCCCTGAACCATGCTTCAATGACGAGGTGCCCAGCATGCAGATTGTCTTCGGCATTGCAAGGCAGGTTCCTCCTCCGAATACTCCAACACAGTCTTCGGACACAACAAACATGTACGGATCTGCAAAACAAGTACCACACACCACCACAGAGAGTATAATATTTCACGAGTCCAGTATGCTGACAACTTTTTTGTAAAGTGACATCACGTCCCTACCCGGTTATTATTTCGAACCGTTTTTAGCCTGTCGCTCCATGTTTTGAGACGCGATTTTATTGGCACATGTTGTCGAAGCAGAGGTCATGTCCCCTTATTGTGGGATTCTCATCAATACGGGCGTGGGTATCCCAACCATTCTATTGGCATGGTCCCTTGGGAATAAGCAGGTTTCAAGGCCTAGGAGGAGGCGTTCGATATTCGTCGCCTTTATGAAGGGGCCACGACCCGACTTTCTCTTTTACGCCACCCCTTTCATCAATCTCTCCAACCTCGAGTTCCAGCACCCAAGGTTCAATCTAATTGCTTCGAGCTTCCCAGTCATGTCTGGACCTAGCCCTCCAGGCCGGTGGGTGGCTTCCTCTGTCACAGAGGAGGATATTGTGAAGCTCCGGGCAGCAAGGTACCTGACCGCGGAAATCCCCCACAGGCTTCCTGCTCAAGGGCAGGTTATTCCTACTCCCAGATCCGGCGAGAGGGTTGTATTCATCTCCCACTTCCTCCGAGGGCTAGGGTTCGCTCTTCACCCCTTTGTTCGAGGGCTCATGTTCTATTATGGGCTAGATTTTCATGATCTAGCCCCAGACTCTTTTCTTCTTACCTCGGCGTTCATCGTCATGTGCGAGGCCTTCCTTCGTATTCCCCCACACTTCAGCCTATGGCTCAAGACTTTTAATGTGAAGCCGAAGGTGATCGAGGGGAAGCAAGCGGAGTGTGGTGGTGCCACGGTGAGCAAGCTCACCAACGTTCTTTGGCTAAAAGGATCCTTCACAGAATCTTCCAACTTATGGCAGTGGGAGTGGTTTTACATCACTGAACCCCATGGTACCAAGTGGGCAGCCACACCTATGTTCCGATCCGGCCCTCCAATTCAGCTCGCATCATGGATCAACAAGGGGTTGGACTGGGGATCAATCAACGAAGTGCAAACTCTACAGAGCCGCATCCGGAGTCTCCTTGAGAAGGACACCAATCTCATCGTTGTGATTCAAGTAATGTTAGTCTGCCGGGTCCTTCCGTGCCAGCGACGACCCCTCCATATGTGGGAGTTTAATCCGGAAGGACCACGAACCCTTCAGCACTTCTTCGGCATGACGCACAGAGGAATGTGGAAGTTATTTTTTAGGACACGAAAACAGTGGCTGGACCAGTGATGGCAATGGGTCGGGTTTGGGGCAGGTGGAGCTGGTCCAAATCCAACCCATGACCCATCTTCCTACCCTCTGCCCGTCCACCAAATTATCCATGGGCACAATTTGTGCCCATTCCCAAACCCATTGGTTACCCACATACCCATGGAGCTCCCAAAGATCAAATTAACTCATCATCATTCACTCACAAATGGCAACATAAGCTACATGCATAAGTAGGAAACAAGCAATACGATGAGTCCTTAAGTGTGACATACCAAAGGTTGATTCTGCAGCATATAGCTCATGGCATAAGTTGCATATTTCCTGCCATTTCCCATTGATTCGCTCTTTCTACTATCACTGGCATATGGCCCCACATGTCATATGGGTATCCATTGGATGTCCATGGAGCACAAACTATAACCATGCCCAACCTGGCTGTTTGTGGGTATCCATATCCATGGACCCATGGGCGAAAATGTGCTCCATACCCTTGCCCAACCGGGTCGGGTATCCATGGGTATCCAGATCCATGGATAAAATTGCCATCCCTAGGCCGGACACTACCGAGGACATCATCCTTGACTACAACCATCCGGATACCTCGGTAAGCACTTGACTCCCGAACACAGCTTAATTAAATATTCCATGATAAGATACTGAGAAAATCATATTTTTCCAAGGGTGGACGAAGAAGGCGGAGTGAATTAGGTGTTCAGCCCCTCTTGCCAAAGACTTAGCTAGTCCTGTGCTAACAAGGATGATGGTCCCGGCACCATTCCAAGTGCTGGTGAAAGAGGACAACAAGGAGGGTAGGAAGGCCAAAGGTGGCCTCCATTCTGAATACACCAAACACTGTGTCTGAGGAGATTAAGGTTCCCTCTTCCGAAGATAAAAGAGAAAGAGAAGCTGACATCCTTTCTCCCCATGGTAGGAAAAGGCCCGCCTCCGAAGGTTGGGAGGTAAAGGCTTCTAAGCGATGTAAGACGCTCCTATCAGGCGGTTCGGGCTCGGAAGTTGACATTGCCACGCAATTCCTCCGTAGGGACGAGCCTTTAGCCAAATCGTAAGTGAACACGGGTGTTTTAAACATATCCCGTTCCTTTTCTTGTTACAAGGGTAACATCTAGAAGACATGTTTTGCAGTCTGGCATGCAGTCTTCCTCAACAATCCTCTTCCGGGGATCTTCTTCCGGAGATGATGGAAAGCGAGACGCCTCCATAGGATTCCTCGCCCAATAGGGCGGACGATTTCGAGGTGTCGTCCCAAAGGATCTCTCCCGATCAACAAGTGGTGCATAGGATAATGAAGACAATGCCCCAAGGTGAAACTTCGGTCGCCCAGGGTCCGGGGAGTGTGGTCCCTATGGGGACCAACAATAAAGGCTCTGGACTATCCTGTTTACATCCGGAGATGACTCTAGTGTCGGGCAAACATATCCCTTCAAAGGGAGTCTGTACGCCCACAGCTGCTTCCCGGGGTCCAGAGGTGCCGGATACACTGATGGACATGTTGCGATATTCGTCCGTCTCAGAGGAACAACGTGCCTTGATGGGTACGATGGTTGAGAGGATTATGTCCGCGAAAGGAGGATTGAATGAAGCATTCACGGGTCTGCTAAGAGGCTTCGAGGTACATAATGTAATATTTTCGATTGTGCTCTATACGCAAAGTGCTCCTGAGACTTTGGTGGACGTCCCAAGGGAGGCAATCAGAGGATCAAAAAAGATATGCCCAGGAAATAATCTAATTAATTGGAACACGGGCTATTACATCCACGACGACTGCCCACGATACAGAGGTTGCAGGTCTGGAGCAGAAACTTGATGTGGCGAATGACGACATCATGCTTATTAACAGGCGGCTCGACGATGCGCAAGGTATGTTTTGAGGCGGTCAATGTAAGTGTGTATAATAACATGAGCATGAAGCTAAGAATTATATACTGAGACATGCATAACTGCAGATAGCGCTGCCGTGGTGGAGGCCCTTCGGGCTGAACTTGCCCGAGCCAAGGAGCAAGCCCAGATGAGTAATGTGGCTGCCAAGAAGGTAGCTAATGAGTTAAATGCCGAACAGGCTGCTTGGTGCCAGTTCGAGGAGAGAATGTCACCATGGCTTGTGAGCTAAAGGAAGCCACTGTCCGATGCGAGTTCCTCGAGAGGGATAAAAAAGCCAAAATGGCCGATCTCGACAATGCCTTGCAAGAGGTGAGGGAAGCACGATCCGAGTCTAGGGCGGCTCGGAGGAGATCCGACAAGCTAGGGAGATAGCGGCCGATAAGCCCTTCTTTTTACAAACTAAATTCGGCGATCCAAAATATGCCCCGCTTAATCAAATGTGGAGCTCTCCAGACGCATTCTTCGACTTGCCGAAGAGCGCCTATGATGCAGCGCAATTTTACCAAGCGCATGAAGGGTATGCAATGGAGAAGCTTTTCTAGACACAATTCGGCACGCCAAAGCACCCGATGTTGCTGAACGAACGGATGGCCCAGTGGGCCGAGCTCCACAAGATATCCGGTTCTGCCATGAAGGACGTCATGGTCCGGCTGTGGCCAACTGAGACAATTCCAAATAGTTATTTCAGTTTGGTTCAGCGACTTATGGATGTGGTGCCGCGTATCGACGCCGTGAAGCGATCAACATGCATTTAGGTGCACGGATGGCCTTTGCCCGTGTCAAGACGTATTGGGCGAAGATGAAGGTCGCGGATATTGCAGTGAAGAGTCCACCCGGGGGCAAGGGCAAACACACGCCGGAGCATTATTTTGGAGATGTCCTAGAGGGCACCCGCTTAATAGAGGTTCAGTGCTCAAAGGTTATGGTCTTCGAGTGAATGTGCCGAAATTTTAAAAACGATATTATGATATTTTAAGGCTATGCCTAAAATTTTTGGCTCCTCCTGTGCGGCCGTTCTTGTATAATCTGAAAGTTTTCCATTCGTCGGCTTCAGCCCCCTCGCATAAAATACGGGGGTGTTCGGAAAAGCACTTGATCACTCTTAACCCAACGTCTTGGTCCGTGAAGGAGGTGTCAATGCGGCGAACTAGGCAATCAGACTATAGGGCTTTAACACTTTCACTTAGCCATAGGAGTTTGACGGTGGGTCTACGATATAGCCCCTGGTATGTACGCAGCTATCCAAATACGGTGTGTTGCATAGATCACTGGAAGAACGATCCTTCGTGTAATACGTGAGGAATCGTGAAAGATTCTGATAAGTCATCGAGTGGTTGACCAGCTCTCGCCGCATCATGACAGTCAGTTTTCAGCTTTCTCTACCGAGGTGCTCATCCGGATAAACTGGGACACAATCGCAGTAGTTATCCCTTTACTACCTTAGCCGATAGAGCGGAACGTAAGGTAGTAAGCACAGGAGCCGGGCAACCCAACTATTGACCAAAGACATGATTCGGAGCTGATGCTTATAAGGCCGAACTCATGACGCCAAAGTGTGCTAAAAAGCTGTTCGGACTTGTCGGCAATTTATTTGTTCCCATATTGAGCCCCTGGCAATTTGAGCCGAGGTGCGTGTGTGAAAGAACCGAAGAAGCAAAATTCAGTTCTTTTAGAAAAAGTGAATACTAAATACGAATTATGTTCACTGGAACCCGATTCATATGTCTATTGCCATTTTACAGATAATAACGCCGCGACCCAGGCTATTTGACATGCCGGTGGTCGAAGGCTGAGGGAGAAGGCACTTTAATTATAGTCTCTAAATAGAGAGTGCGGTCTACTAAGAATTACTTGGACCTCCTGTCGCACGTCTGCGCCGCCTTGCCTCGATGAAAGGACTCCTCAATAGGAATAGCCTTTGGGTAGGTGAACGAAGCCGAACTCTGAAAGAGTCTGTGAGATGACCAATCTTTGAGCCACCTGTGGTAAAAGATAAAAAATAGTTAGAAAAGAAAAAGAAAAAGGAGGCTATGGGAGAGCTTGTAGGCCTGTCCGTATTGTGCCCTTGCCGATGACCAGGGTATTCTAAGTACATCATTATGTATGCGCGGTACAAACTTCACGGGTATATGAGGCGAACGATGGAGGTCGAACTGCTAATCCAGTTCTGAGATTGATTGGCCCCATTTAATAGAGGCCGGCGGCTTAATGGACGATGAGATATGCGGCTTGATGAGGCCGCTTGGTACTTCGACTGTTGTAGCCGTAGTATGACCCTCCGTACGGAGGGAGTGTTCCGTATTTCCGTTTATTATTATGACGCCATGTGGACCAGGCATCTTAAGTTTTGCACGGGCGTAGAGTGGGACCGCATTAAAATGAGCAAAAGTGGTACGCCCCAGAAGTGCATGGTAGCTACTGCGGAACGGGACAATATCAAAGGTCAAGCCTTCGCTTGGGAAGTTGTTTGCCAAACCAAAAATGACCTCCAATGTGATGGAGCCTCTACAGTGAGCTTCTATGCCTAGTACTGCTCCCTTGAGGGTAGTTGTGGTGGGCTTGATTCTTGAAGGATCGATGCCCATTTTGCGGACAGTGTCTTGGTAGAGTAGATTAAGGCTACTGTCACCATCCATAAGTACTTTCATGAGATGGAACCCATCGATAATTGGATGGATGATCAGAGCTGCCGAACCTTTAGGACGGATATGGCGGAGTTTTGGGGGGAACGACTCTATGGCATTTGCGTCCCATAGTGCGCGCCTACGCTCCCCTGTAGGGGTGTGCATCACGTATACCATGTTTACGGTTTTACTTCAGGGGGAAATTGTTTCTGACCCCCGGTATTTAGCTGGCGAGTCTCTTCGTCATCGCTGTCACTGGGCGGCCCCTTCCCCTTGTGTTCGGCATTAAGCTTGTCGGCTTGTTTGAAGACCCAACAACTTCTGTTGGTGTGAGTAGCTGGTTTATCGGGGGTGCCATGAATTTGGCAGGGCCGATCCAGTATTTTGTCTAGATTAGATGGCCCATCTCTATTTGCCTTGAATGCCTTTTTCCGTTGACCGTGTTTGGAGCCGCTAAATCTGGCGTTGACCGCCGTGCGTTCTTTCATTATTATTGCGATGCTTGTGTTTATTACGTCGTGGCTTGCCATTGCCGTCTCGGACTTCAAAAGCGCCCGAATCGCTGGTGCTGTTGCTTCTACGAGCGAGCCAGCTGTCTTCTCCCACGCAAAAGCGGGTCATTAGAGCGGTCAGGGCTGCCATGGATTTTGGTTTTTCTTGACCGAGGTGGAGGGAAAGCCACTCATCCCAAACGCTATGTTTGAAGGCCCCAAGGGCTTCGGCGTCCGGACAATCGACAATTTGGTTCTTTTTAATTAGGAACCTAGTCCAGAGCTTCCTGGCTGACTCTTTGGGCTGCTGGATGATGTGACTTAAGTCATCAGCATCTGGTGGCCGGACATATGTACCTTGGAAGTTATCGCGAAAGGCGTCTTTCAGGTCTTCCCAGCTGCCAATGGAGTTCTCTGGAAGGCTGTTTAGCTAGTGCCGCGCTGGTCCCTTTTAGTTTTAATGGGAGGTATTTGATGGCATGGAGATCATCACCATGGGCCATGTGGATGTGGAGAAGAAAATCTTCAATCCATACCGCGGGATCTGTTGTTCCATCGTATGATTCGATATTCATGGGTTTAAACCCTTCTAGGAATTCATGCTCCATTACTTCATCAGTGAAGCAAAGAGGGTGTGCGGCGCCTCTATATCGGGCCACATCGCGACGTAGCTCAGATGGAGTCCGTCTGCAGCATTCGGCCCGTGCATGATTAGGATTGTCATGTCTGAATAGAGAGCCGTCGTCGCATGTCGGGCACACCCTCATGATCCGTAGATCGATCTGCTATGTCATGCTCTACTGTCCAGGTCCTGCCGAAGGTCATACGTATATGCCCGAGCTGGTTTATTCACGCCTTTATAGCAAGGTGGTACGGGCTGGTGTTCGACTTGTGTTGCTGCTTTGTCCCAACCACGTGGTGGGCGGTCAGCCGCATTGTTCGCTAATGGTACGGGCTCCAACGCCTCATCATCGAATTGAGGTAGTAATTTGCGCTTCAGGTAACTTTTGGGTGGTCGCTCGAGGCCATATTCCTCGGCTGCCAGGACGTTAGTCCATCTATCATTGAGCAGATCTTGATCAGCCTGGAGCTGCTGCTGCTTCTTTTTCAGGCTCCTTGCAGTGGCTATTAGCCGGCGCTTAAAGCGCTCCTGCTCGAGAGGTTCCTCAGGCACGATAAAGTCCTCGTTGCCGAGGCTCAACTCATCCTCGGAGAGTGGAAGATAATTACTGTCCTTCGAGTCTTCGTGTACAGCTTGTTCATCAGGGCTGACTCGCCCATCTTCCCGTTCATCCTGTTCGGAAGTTGGCTCAATGGGGTTTTTCGTTGTCCCCGGCATCGTCTGGAGTATTATTTTCTCCTATGCCGGTATTGTTGTCTTTTTCACGGCGTGACTTAGAACGGCGCCGCTGTCGTCGGTGCTTTGGCTGGGTCTCAGGAGGTTTAGCTTCCACTGGGTCTTCTTTGTCATCGCCGTTAACTTCTTTGGGTGTGTCCACCATGTATACGTCGTAGGAGGAGGTGGCCGTCCAGCGCCTGGTAAATGGCGGGTTTCGGGCCTGCTCCTCTTCGGCATCGTCGTCCATACCGTCGATGTCTCCGTAGTCGAGCATGTCGGTTAGATCTTCGATAGTGGCTATTATGTGGGAGGTGGGTGGGAAGCGAAATTCCCCGTCATCAGCCCCTAGTTCAAACCGAATATAATTCGGCTACAAGTCCCCTGCTGAAGAGAGGGTTTTTAATGAGTTTAGCACATCGCCTAAAGGTGAGTACCGGAAGATGTCCGTGAAACTGAATTCAATGATCTACGCCTGGTAAGGTCTGACGGACGCGGATGCATGTAGTTCGGAACCAGTGACCGGAGATGAATACGGGGGTCCGATGACGCAGAACCCGCTCGAAGTTGGATCTGTCTGCGGCTCCAACGCTAATGATTCTGTAGTTTCCGTGGCGGGGTTAAGCTTTCCGTCTTTGGATGGCACAAGCTGCTCTTGATCTAGGGCCAGAGCGTTTACAGGCGCAATCTCCTGGGTATGATCCGATGACAGATTTAGGTCATGTTCATCGTGGTGGCATGGAGCGGCTGCCATGGGCTCAAATCCGTCGAAGATCAAGTCTCTGCGGATATCAGCGACGTAGTTCAAGCTTCCAAACCTGACCTGACGGCCAGGGGCGTAGCTGTCGATCTACTCTAGATGGCCAAGCGAGTTGGCCCGCAGTGCGAAGCCGCCGAATACAAAGATCTAGCCAGGGAGAAAGACACCCCCGAGCATCGTTGTTGTAGATGATGGATGGAGGCATCAAACCTTCTGAAGACAGCACAGCGGAACTCTCAATGAAAGCACCAATGTCGGTGTCAAAACCGGCCGATCTCGGGTAGGGGGTCCCGAACTACGCGTCTAGGGTCGATGGTAACATGAGACAGGGGACACGATGTTTACCTAGGTTCGGGCCCTCTTTATGGAGGTAATACCCTACTTCCTACTTGATTGATCTTGATGAATATGAGTATTACAAGAGTTGATCTACCACGAGATCGTAATGGCTAAAACCCTAGAAGTATAGCCTTTATGATTATGATTGTGTTCTCTACGGACTAACCCCTCCGGTTTATATAGACACCGGAGGGGACTAGGGTTATGCAAAGTCGGTTACAGAGAAAGGAATCTTTATATCCGAATGCCAAGCTTGCCATCCACGCCAAGGAGAGTACCATCCGAACACGGGTGAGAGTCTTCGGTCTTGTATCTTCATAGTGCATCAGTCCGGCCCATATCCAGCAGGCCGGATGCCCGAGGACCCCTTAGTCCGGGACTCCCTCAGTGACCAAGCCCTTCTCAATCGTCAAAGTTGCTTGAATTAGATATGAAAGCTGATCTTGTTTTGACTTTAGAAAAACTTGAGATGCCTCCTCGACACTTGGCATTTTTGCAGCCTTCTCAGCCTTTGCTTTTGCTCTATTCTCTTGTGCTTGCACTGATGTGGGATCATCCTCATTCATCACAACTGTGTTATCCTCAAATTCTGGTATCAAGGGTAAGTGCTCCTTGTCCAACAAGTAAGTGCCTGTGCCCATCTTGGAGTTGATGAGCACCTGAATGTGTGGAGCATACCCATAAGATCTCTTTTGATCAGGAATTGTCCTTTTGATTGTTTCAACAATCAGACTCACGACCTTGAATTTCTAAGGCACATCAAATATCTGTAGCAAGTTGATTGAATGGCCTCTGATCATCTTGTGATCTCCAGATTTGGGCAACAATGTATGCCTCAAGATTGTGTTGATTGTTGCTAGACTAGACAAGAAGTAATGTACAGATCCAAGCTTGTGTGTTTCCAAAGCTTTGTTTGTGATCTCTTTGTACATGTTGGCCATAGAGTTGTGGTCTTTCTTCCTCTTGGCATACACATCCAAATCATCCTCATGCTCTTCAGGGGCATTTATTAGCTTGGCCCACTCATCAACAATTGACTGGTACCTTGTACCCTCAGATATCCACACAATCCTACCATCTGGATAAAAATGAGCAGTGGAGTAGAATTGCATGATGAGTTCATCACTCCATTTTGTCAGATCTTGACCCACAAATTTGTCAACACCACATGATTTGAAGCTCTCATGTACACCGGGAAAATAGTCTTCATTTTCATCAATGAATTCCCAATCAACCCATTTCATATCACAGACTATAGGGTTCTTGTCAACCAAAATAGTCTCATAGAAATCTTGTTGTTCTTTGGTGTGGAACCTATAGTCCACTGCAGTCCTCCTTCTCACATCATAGGGATCAGACTGTCTCCAAAGTCTCAGACCTGCATCCTTCCTGATGTTCATATCCTTTGCCACTGGATGGGTGTCATTGTGATTTGGAATCTTTGGCTTAAGTTTTTTGAGCACTTGGGCTTCAACATCTTCTTGTTCCATCTCAGGCACTGGGGCCTTCTTCTTCTCTTCAGTTGGAATGTTCCTGGTGCTTCTCTTGGGCTTAGAAGTCTTTTGAGCTTGAGCAGCAGCTTTTGGGGCAGTTTTGGGCTTTGAAGTGGTAGCCCCTGACTTAATGGCATTCCCCATAAGCTTCTGGGACTTGGGTGCTGGTGCAGCATCCTCTTCCTATTCATCTTCTCCAGCTGGATCTCTTATTATAGAGGATCTACCAATGACTCTGGAAGTGGTCTTCTTGACCCTCTCTTTCCTTTTCTTACTCTCTCTAGTAGCCTCTTCAGTTGGCTTAGAGGTTTCAGCACTTGAGACCCTGGCCTTTGACATAGGAATCCTCTTGGCAGGTGAGGGAATCATGGATTAGGGGGTCCTCGGGCATCTGGACTGTCGTATGTAGGCCGGACTAATGGACATTGAAGATGCAAGACCGAAGACTCCCACCCATGTTCGGATGGGACTTTCCTTGGCGTGGAAGGCAAGCTTGTCATCCCAATATGAAGATTCCTTTCTCTGTAACCGACTTTGTACAACCCTGGTCCCCTCCAGTGTCTATATAAACTGGAGGGTTTAGTCCGTAGAGGCACAGAACAATCATAATCAGATAGGCTAGACTTCTAGGGTTTTAGCCATTACGATCTCGTGGTAGATCAACTCTTGTAACCCCCATACTCATCAATATTAATCTAGCAGGACGTAGGGTTTTACCTCCATCAAGTGGGCCCGAACCTAGGTAAACATTGTATTCCCTATCTCATGTTACCATCGACCCTAGACGCACAGTTCGGAACCCCCTACCCGAGATCCGCCGGTTTTGACACCAACATTGGTGCTTTCATTGAGAGCTCTGCTGTGTTGTCGCCAAGAAGTTAGATGGCCCCGTCAATCATCCACAACAACATTGTCCAGGGAGAAACCTTCCTCCCCGGACATATATTCGTGTTCAGCGGCTTCGCACTACAGGCCAACTCGCTTGGCCATCTAGAGCAGATCGATAGCTACGCCCTTGGCCATCAGGTCAGATTTGGAAGCTTGAACGACATCGCGGACATCGGTAGAGACTTGATCTTCGATGGTCGAGACCGCGGCAGTAGGCGCTCCATGTCACCATGATGAACATGGATTAAATCTGTCATTGAACTACGCATAGGAGATAGAACCTGCAACTGCTCTAGCCTTAGATCCGGAGCAGGTCACGCCATCTGAGGACGAGGGGCTCAACCCCGCCACAGAGGCCTTAGACTCAGTGGCGTTGGAGCCGCACACAAACCCAATCTTAAGTGAGGTCTGCGTTGCCAGAACCACGGACATGTTGCCGGCCACAGGCTCCAAAGCATGTGCATCCGCGCACGACGAGCTTGACCGGGCATCGATCATCGAATTCAGCTCCGCGGACATCTTCCGGCACTCGCCTTTAGCCGATGTGCTAAACTCATTAAAAACACTATCCTTAGCGGGGGACTCACGACCGAATTATATTTGGTTCGAATCGGAGGCTGCTGACGAATTTCGCTTCCCACCCCCGCCCACTTAATAGCTACTATCGAAGATTTAACTGACATGCTCGATTATGGCTCCGACGACATCGACGGTATAAACGACGATGCCGGAGAAGAGGAGGCCCAAAACCCGCCGTTTACCGGACGCTGGACGGCCACTTCATCATATGACGTATACATGGTGGGGATGCAAGAAACAAGAATAGTGGCGATGACAAGGAAGATCCAGTTGAGGATAAACCTCCCAAGATACAACCAAAGCGCCGGCGTTAGCGGCGCCGCTCTAAGTCATGCCACAACAAAGACATCAACACCGGCATATGAAAAGATAACACTCCGGACGGTGCCAAAGACAATGAAGACCCCGTTGAGGCGACTTCCGAACAAGATGAACGGGAAGACGGGCAAGTTAGCCCTGATGAACAGGCCACGCACGAAGACTTGGAGGATAGTAATTATTTTCCGCTCTCCGAGGACGAGGTGAGCCTCGGCACCGAGGATTTTATTGTGCCTGAGGAACCTCTCAAGAAGGAGCGCTTCAAGTGCCAGCTAATAGCCACCGCAAGGAGCCTGAAAAAGAAACAGCAGCAGCTTCAAGCTGATCAAGATCTGCTCAACGATAGATGGACCGACGTCCTGGGAGCCGAGGAATACGGCCTCAAGCGCCCAGCCAAAAGCTACCTGAAGCGCAAATTGCTACCTTAGTTCGATGACGAGGCGTTGGAGCCTATACCACCATCGCGCCGTGCGGCTGACCGACTAGCACGTGGCCGGGATAAAGTGACAACTCAAGCCGAACACCAGGATACCCTACCTCACTGTAAAGGCAGAGATAAAACAGCTCGAGGACACACATACGACCTATGGCAGGACTTGGACAGTAGAGCAGGTCAAAACAGATCAATCTATGGATCACGGGGACGTGCCCCGACACGCGATAACAGCTATGTTGCCAGATGCAATAGTCATTCTCAGGCCCGGGCGAGAACCACAGACGGACTCCATCTGAGCTACATCGCCGCTCACCCACTTTAGTTCACCAACGATGTAATGGACCATGAATTCCCAGAAGGGTTTAAACCCATGAATATCGAATCATATAATGGAACAACAGATCCCGTGGTATGGATTGAGGACTATCTTCTCCATATCCACATGGCCCGCGGCAATGACCTTCACGCCATTAAATACCTACCACTAAAACTAAAAGGACCAGCTCGGCACTGGTTAAACAGCCTTCCAGAGAACTCCGTTGGCAGCTGGGAAGACCTGGAAGACGCCTCTCGCGATAACTTCCAAGGCACACATGTCCGGCCACCAGACGCCTATGACTTAAGTCACATCATACAACAACCTGGAGAGTTAGCCAGAAAGCTCTGGACTAGGTTCTTAATTAAAAAGAACCAAATTGTCGGTTGTCCGGATGCCAAAGCCCTCGCGGCCTTCAAACACAGCGTTCGGGACGAATGGCTCGCTCGCCACTTCGGTCAGGAAAAACCAAAATCCATGACAGCCCTTATCGCTCTTATGACCCACTTTTGCGTGGGAGAAGGCAGCTGGCTCGCTCGTAGGAGAAATGGCACCAGCGACCCAGGCACTTCCGAAGTCCGAGACGGCAATGGAAAGCCAAAACGCAATAAATACAAGCGTCGTAACACTGATGAAATAACAGAAGACACAGGAGTTAACGCCGGATTCAGCGGCTCCAAGCCCGGTCAGCGGAAAAAGCCATCCAAGGAAAATAGAGACGGACCATCCAACCTCGATAAGATATTGGATCGACCATGCCAGATTCATGGCACCCCCGATAAACCAACTACCCATACCAACAGAAGATGCTGGGTCTTCAAACAAGCCGGCAATTAAAAGCCGAACACAAGGGGAAGGGGCCGCCCAGTGGCAGCAATGACGTAGATACTCTCCGGTGGAATACCGGGGTTTAGAAGCAATTCCCCCCAAAGTGCAAACCATAAATATGGTATATGTGATGCACACCCCCACAGGGCAGCACACGCGCACATTACGGGACACATACGCCATAGAGCGAATTCCCCCAAAAATTAGTCATACCCGTCCCGAAGGATCGGCAGTTCTGATCATCGATCCAATTATTGATGGGTTCCATCTCACGGAAATCCTTAGGGTCGGCGGCAGTAGCCTCAATCTACTATACCAAGGCACTTTCAACAAAACGGGACACTCCTTCCGTACAGGAGATTATACTACGACCATTACAGCCAAAGCACAAAGTGGCCTCGTCAAGCCTCGCAATTCATCGGCCATTAAGCTGCCAGTCTCCATTAAATGGAACCAATCTATCCCGGAGCAGGATTAGCAGTTCAACCTCCGTCGTTTGCCTCATAACCGCGCTAAGTTTATACCATGCATGCATAATTATGCACTTAAAATACCCTAGCCATCAACGGAGGCACAATACGGGCAAGCCTACAAGCACTCCCATTTCCTCCTTTTCATTTCTAACTATTTCTTTTTATCTTAGAAGGTGACGCAATATATTGGTCACTTCACAGACTCTTTCAGAGTTCGGCTTCATACACTTACCCCAAGGTTGTTCCTGTTAAAGGAATCCTTTAACCGAGGCAAGGTGGCGCAGACGTGTGACAGGAGGTCCAAATAATTGTGTAGACCACACTCTCTATTTTTGAGCGTGTAAAGTGCCTTCTCCCTCAGCCTTCGACCACCGGCGTGTCAAATAGCCAGGGTCGCGACATTATTATTTGAAAAATGGCAATTGACATATCAATTAGATCCCAGTAAACATAGTCATTTCACACTCGCAATTCTGCATGGGTTGCCAGGGGCTCGATATGGGAACAAATGAATTGCCGACAAGTCCAAACAACTTTATAGCACACTTCGGCATCGCGAGTTTGGCCTTATATGCATCAGCTCTGAATCATGTCTTTGGTCAATAGTTGGGTTGCCCGGCTCCTATTCTTACCACCTTACGTTCCGCTATATCGGCCAGGGTAGTAAAGGGAGAACTACTGTGATTGTGTCCCGGTTTATCCGGATGAGCACCTCAGTAGAGAAAGCCGAAAACTGACTGTCATGATGCGGCGAGAGCTGGTCAACCACTCGATGACTTATTAGAATCTTTCGTGATTCGTCCCGTATTGCACGAAGGACCGTTCTTCTGGTCACTCATGTAACGCACCGTACTCGGATGACTGCGTACATACCAGGGACTATATCGTAGACACAGCGTCAAACTCCTATGGCTAAGTGAAAGTACTAAAGCCCTATAGTCCAATTGCCTAGTTTGCCGCATTGACACCTCCTTCACGGACCAAGACGTTGGATCAAGAGTGATCAAGTGCTTTTCTGAACACGCCCGTATTTTATGCAAGGGGGCTGATGCCGACGACTGGAAAACTTTCAGATTATACAAAAATGGCCGCACAGGAGGAACCACAACTTCTAGGCATAATATTAAATTATAATAATATTGTTTTTACAATCTCAATACATTTCAATCGAACATAATCTCTTTCGAGCACTGACCCTCTATCAAGTGAGCACCCTCCAAGACATCTTCAAAATAATACTCTGACGTGTGATGCTCCTTGCCCTCGGGTGGACTTTTTGCTGCAACATCGATGGCCTTCATCTTCGCCCTGTACGTCTTCACACGGGCAAGGGCCATCCGTGCACCTTCGATGCACGTGGACCGCTTAACAACGTCGATACGCGGCACCGCATCACTTAGTCATCGTACCAAACCGAAGTAACTATTCGGAATTGGCTCAATTGGCCATAGCCGGACTACGATGTCCTTCATGGCAGAGGTGGATATTTTGTGGAGCTCGACCCACTGGGCCATTTGTTCGTTCAGTAACAGTGGGCGCTTTGGCGTGCCGAATTGTTACCAAAATAGCTTCTCCGTTGCATGCCCTTCCTGCGCTTCGTAAAACCACGCCGCATCGGAGGCAATCTTCGGCAAGTCCAAAAAGGCGCCTGGGGAGCTCCACATTTGATTAAGAGGGACATACTTCGGATCGCCCAACTTAGTCTGTAATAAGAAAGGCTTGCCGGCCGCTACTTCCCCAGCTTGCCGGATCTCTTCCCGAGCCGCTCTAGACTCAGATCGTGCTTCTCTTGCCTCTTGTAATGCCTTGTCAAGATCGGCCACTCTAGCCTTGTTATCCTTCTCGAGGAATTCGCACCGGGCAGTGGCTTCCTTCAGCTCTCGCGCCATAGTGGCCATTCTCTCCTCACAATGGTGTTGCGCAGCCTGTTCGGCTTCTAACTCATCAGCTGCCATCTGGGCAGCCACATTACTCATCCGGGTTTGCTCCTTGGGTCGGGCAAGTTCAGCCCAAAGAGTCTCAACCGCGGCAACACCATCTACAGATATGCACGTCTCAGAACATAATTCTAGCTTCGTGCCTGTGTTACTATACATATTATAACACATACCTTGCGCCTCGTCGACTCGCCTGTTAATAAGCGTGATGTCGTTATCCGCCTCATCAAGCTTATGCTCCAGACCTGCAACCTTCGTAGCGTGGGCAGTCTTCATGGAGGTAACAGCCTGTGGTTCCGGTCATTAGATTATTATCTGAGAACATCTTTTTCGATCCTCTAATTGCGTACCTTTGGGCGCCAACCAGAGTCTCAGGGGCTACTATTTATACACAGGTTCATTTTTGCGTATAAAGCACAATCGAACATTACATAACTCAAAGCCTCTTAGTAGGCTCATGAAGGCTTCATCCAATCCGCTTTTCGCGGACAGAATCCTCTCGACCACCGTACCCATCATGGTACGATAATCATTTGAGATTGACGAACACTGTAACGTGTCCGTCAGTGTATCCGGCGCATCCGAATTCCTGGAAGCAGCTGTGGTGGTACGGACTCCCTTTGACAGGGTAGGTAAACCGGATAATCCAGAGCCTTTATTGTTAACCCTTGTAGGGACCGCACACTTCGGACTCTGGGTGACCGAAGTTTCACCTTGGGGCACTGGCTCTATTATCCCCCGATCGGGAGAGACCCTCCGGGACGACACCTCGATGTCGTCCGCCCTGTTGGGTGAGGAAGCTTGTGGAGGCATTTCGCTTTCCATCATCTCGGGTAAAAGGTCCCCCGAGGAGGAGGATTGTTGAGGAAGACTGGACTACAAAACGAATATTCTAGATGTTACCTTTGCAAAGAGAAAAGGAACGAGGTGTGTTTAAAATATCTTTGTTCACTTACAATTCGGCTGGAGGCTTGTCCTTATGAAGGGATTGTGCGATAACAACACCTTCCGAGCCTGAACCGCCCGACAGGGGCGTTTTGCCCCACTTAGGAGCCCTTACTTCCCAACTCTTGGAGGCGGCCCTTTTCTTACCTTGAGAAGAAGGGATGTCAACTTCTCCTTCCCTTTTGTCTTCAGAAGAGGGAGCCCTAGTCTCCCCGGACACAATGTGTGGTTTGCCTCCAGGATGGAAGCCGCCTTTGGCTCCCCCGCTCCTCTCATTCTCCTCCTCCACCGTCGCATGGTATGGCGCCCGGACCAACATCCTTGCTAGTATGGGACTAGCCGAGTCTTCGGGAAGAGGAGCCGAATACCTGATTCGCTCCGCCTTCTTTATCCAGCCTTGGAAGACGATGGGTTTCTCAGCACCTTATCATGAGATGCATATCCAAGCTGTGTTCAAGAATCAAGTGCTTACCGAGGTATCCGGATGGTTGCAGTCGAGGCCGATGTCTTCTGCAGTGTCCGGCCACTATTTTCATTTCCTGAAAAATAACTTCCACATTTCTCTATGCGTCACACCGAAGAAGTGCTGAAGGGTTTGTGGTCCTTCTGGATTAAACTCGCACATGCGGAGGGGCCGCCTTTGGCACGGGAGGACCCGGCGGCCTAGCATTACTTGAATCATGTCGATGAGTTTAGTGTCCCTCTCAAGGAGACTCCGGATGCGGCTCTGAAAAGTCTACACTTCATTGGTTGATCCCCAGTCCAACCCCTTATTGACCGATGATGCAAGCTGAATTGGAGGGCCAGATCGGAACGCAGGTGTAGCTACCCAGTTGGCGCCACAGGGTTCAGTGATATAAAACCACTCCCCCTGCCATAAGTCAGAAGATTCTGTGAATGATCCTTTTAGCCAGGGAGCGTTGATAAGTTTACCCACTGTAGCACCACCACACTCTGCCCATCCCCCGTCGACTACCTTCGGCTTCACATTAAAGGTCTTAAGACACAAGCCGAAGTGTGGGGGAATATGGAGGAAAGCTTCGCACGTAATAATGAATGTTGAGATATGAAGGAAGGAGTCCGGAGTTAGATCGTGAAAATCTAGCCCGTAATAGACATAAGACCTCGAACAAAGGGTTGGAGGGCGAACCCCAGCCCTCGGAGGAATTGGGAGATGAATAAGACCCTCTCGCTGGATCTGGGAGTAGGAATAACCTGCCCTTGAGCAGGAAGCCTGTGGGGGATTTCCGCGGTCAGATATCTAGCCGCTCGGAGCTTCACAATGTCCTCCTCTGTGATGGAGGAAGGCACCCACTGACCTTGAGGACTGGGGCCGGCCATGACTGGGAAGCTCGAAACAGTCGAAACCTTGGGCGCTGGAGCTCGAGGTTGGACAAGATGAGGAAAGAGTTGGCGTAAAGAAGCCAGACTGGCCTTAGTCCCTTTATAAAGGCAATAAATATCAAACACCTCCTACTCAACCCTGAAACCTGCCTATTATTAAGGAATCATGCCAACCGGTGGTTGGTGTCGGTGTCAAAACCGGCGGATCTCGGGTAGGGGGTCCCGAACTGTGCGTCTAGGATCGATGGTAACAAGAGACGGGGGACACGATGTTTACCCAGGTTCAGGCCCTCTCTATGGAGGTAATACCCTACGTCCTGCTTGATTGATCTTGATGAATATGAGTGTTACAAGAGTTGATCTACCACGAGATTGAAATGGCTAAACCCTAAAAGCCTAGCCTGTATGACTATGGTAATGAGTATATCCTTTCCGGACTAACCCCTCCGGTTTATATAGACACCGGGAGGGGGGAATCTAGGGTTACATATAGTCGCTTACATAAGAAGGAATCTTCATAGTTGGTCGCCAAGCCTGCCCTCCACGCCAAGTAGAATCCAATCTGGACACTGGTACAGTGTTCGGCCTTCATGTCTTCACAACCCATTAGTCCGGTCCATGGAAAACATGCCGGACGCCCGAGGACCCCTTAGTCCAGGACTCCCTCTGTAGCCCCTGAACCCGGGTTCAATGACGAGGAGTTCGATGCGCAGATTGTCTTCGGCATTGCAAGGCGGGTTCCCCCCTCCGAACTCCCAGTTGACCTTAAGATGTGATGATTGTATCCGGACTTGTATACACAACCGCAGAGGACATAATATTTTACGAGTTCACCTCGTCGACCATTTTTTGGTAATATGGCACCATGCCTGCCCGGCCTCTATTTGCGAACCGTTTTAGCCGGCCCGTCGCCCCACGTCCCAAGACATGGCTTTATTGGCGCGTCTTATCCGAGCGGAGATCGTGCCTCCATTTTTTAAGGTATTCCTATCAACCCGGACGTGGGTAACCCAACCATCGCTGGGGTACAACTCTTTGGAAACAAGCATGTTTTTGAGGCCCAAGAGGAGGCGTTTGATATTTTCAGCTTTTATATAGGGGTACAGACCCGTCTTTTTCTTCTACGCTTGCCTCTTCCTCGACCCCTGCAACCCCGAGTTCCAACACCCGGGTTTCGGTCGCCACAAGCCCCAATCATGTCCGGATCCAGCCATCAAGGCCGGTGGGTAGCTTCTTCTGTCACCGAGGAAGATATCACAAAGCTTCAGGCGGCGAGATACTTGACTGCAGAAATCCGTCACCGGCTTCCTGCCAAGGGGCAGGTTATTCCCACCCCCATATCCGGCGAGAGGGTTGTGTTCGTATCCCACTTCCTCCGCGGGTAAGGGTTTGCACTTAACCCCTTTGTCCGAGGGATCATGTTCTACTACGGGCTAGATTTTCATGATCTGGCCTCGGACTCTATTCGTCTTATCTCAGTGTTTATCGTCACGTGCGAAGCCTTCCTCCGAACTACTCCGCACTTTGGCTTGTGGCTCAAGACCTTCGATGTTAAGCCGCAAGTGGTAGAGGGGGAGCAAGCCGAGTGCTGCGGCGCTGCAGTGAGCAAGCTTGCTAGCGCCATTTGGCTGAAAGGATCCTTCGCCAAATCTTCCGATCTGTGGCAGCAGGGGTGGTTCTATATCACCGAGCCCCGCAGCTCCAAGTGGGAAACTGCGCTCGCCTTCCGATCCATCCCCCATTTTAGCTTGCATCATGCATTAACAAGGGGCTGGATTGGGGATCAACGAATGATGTGCGAACTCTGCAAAGTCGCATCCGAAGCCTCATTGAGAGGGACATCGACATAGCCAACGTCATTCATGTAATGCTAGTTCGTCGGACCGTGGCATGTCAGCGACGGCCACTCCGCCTATGGGAGTTTAATCGAGAAGGGCCGCAGACTCTTCAGCACTTCTTCGGCACAACGCACGAAGGAATGTGGAAATTATTCTTCGATAAACGAAGGCAATGGCCGGATACCACTGAAAATGTCATCCTAGACTGTAACCGTCCGGATACCCCGGTAAGTACCCGTTTACCGAATACCCTATAATCAGATACCCAGTAGCAAGATACCAATAGTATCATCCTTTTCAGGGCTGGATAAAGAAGGTGGAACTGTTAGGTGTTCGGCTCCCCTTCCCGAGGACTCAACAACTCCAGTGTTAACAAGGATGCTGGCCTCGGTGCCATACCAGGCACCAGCAGGGGAGGTCGAGAAGACCCAAGATGACCTTGGTTCCAGGGGTAAGTCGGACACTGAGTCTGGAGAAATCGACCTTTCCTCGCCCGAAGGCGGAGACGGAAAAGGACCCAGTATCCCTTCTCCAAAAAGGAGGAAAAGGACCGCCTCCGAAGATTGGGAGGGGCGGTCTCCCAAGAAGGGCAAGATGCCACCGTCGAGCGGCCTGGGTTTGGAAAGCGACGCAGTTAAACAGCTCCAACAAGGGGACAAGCCCTTGGCCAAACTGTAAGAGAATCTGGAGCACTTTAATAACGCCCCACTCCGTTCCTGTTACTGAAGATATACGTAATGCATTCATGTATTTCTACAGGTCGGCATAGAGTTTTTCTGGGCGATCCTCTTCTTTGGGGAGTCTCCTCCCAGAGATGATGGAGAGCGAGATGCCTCCTCCAACCTCCTTGCCCAACAAGGCGGATGACTTTGAAGTGTCATCGCGGAGCGTCCCTTTTGACCAACAAGTTACGCAGGGGACAGAAGAGGCAGTACCCGAAGGTGGAGCTTCGACCATCCAGGATTTCGGGGCTGATGATAACAAAGGCCCCAGACTGACTGGTTCACAGCCGACAATGATTCTGGAGATGGGTGAACATATTCCTTCAAAGGATGATTGTGCTCCTAGAGCAGCTTTTGGAAACCCAGAGACTCCGCATATATTGCGGGACATGTTGCAGAAAGCATCTGTCTCGGGGAAACAGCGTACCTTGATGGGTATAGTGATTGAGAAGATTTCGTCCATGAAGAGTGGATGAAATGAAGCCGTCATGAGTATACTGAAGGGCTTCGAGGTTTGTGGCATAATGTTTTCGGCTATGCTTCATTTGCAAAGATGCGCTTGTGTATAGGTAGTAGCCCCTGATACTCGGGTTGGCTTCCACTAGGAAGCAAAACGGAGGATCGAAAAGGATCGTATGAGGACTAACCTGATCAACTTTTGAACACAGGCTGCTTCCCCCTTGGCTGCTTCCCAGACTATGGAAATTGCCGATTTGCAGTGGAAGCTTGATGTGGCTGGGGATGATCTTGCTTTAATCAATATGCGTCTAGACGAGTCACAAGGTATGTATTCGGGACAATCCTCATACATTTTTGTGGTATAAGCATGATGCTGAGATTTGGCTGCAGATGGTGCTGCCGCCGTTGAAGTTCTTCGAGTGGAGCTGGCCCGGGCCAAGGAGCAGGCCCGACGTAGCAATGCTGCTGCCGAAAAGGCATCGACTGAATTAAAAGCCAAACAAGCTGCACAACGCCAAGATGAGGAGAAGATATCCACGATGATGCTCAAACTGGAGAATGCTACTGGCCGTTGCGAATTTCTGGAGAAGGAGAGTAAAGCCTTAATGGTTGATCTGGATAAGGCCTTACAAGAGGCGAGAGAAGCGCGGTCGGAATGCGGAGCAGCCCGTGAGGAGGTTCAACAAGCGAGGGAAATTGCGGCTTGAAAGCCCTTTCTGCTGCAAACTAAGTTCGGTGATCCGAACTATGCCCAACTTAACCAAGTAAGGAGTTCTCCGGATGAGTTCTTGGACTTGCCGAAGAGTTCTGCCGATGCGGCGCAGTATTACCAAGCGCGAGATGGATATGCAACGGAGAAGCTTTTTTGGTCGGAGTTTGGCGCATCAAATCGCCCTTTGTTGCTCAATGAACAGATGTCCCAATGGGCCGAACTTCATAGTATATCCAGCGCTGTCATGAAGGACGTCGTAATCAGGTTGTGGCCAACCGAGCCTGTTCCGAATATCTATTTTGGTTTGGTGCAAAGGCTTGTTGACGCGGTGCCGCGTATCGATGCTGCGAAGCGGTCAATGTGCATTGAGGGTGCACGGCTGGCTTTTGCCCGAGTCAAGACGTTCTGGGGGAAGATGAAGCCCATCGATGTTGCGACAAAGGGTCCACCCAAAGGCAAGGACCGTCCGGAACGGGAGCATTATTTTGAGACGTCCTAGAGGCCACCCACTTTATAGAGGGTCAATGCTAAAAAAGACATAATGTTCGAGTGAGGTGTATGAAAATTGTAAAATACAATTTTATAGTTAATCTATTTATGTTTTGCTTGAAAGCTTGAATTACTCCTGTGCGGCCGTTTTGATATAATCTGAAAGTTTTCCAGTCGTTGGCTTCAGCCCCCTTGTAGGAAGTACGGGGGTGTTCGGAAAAGCATTTAATCACTCTTTATCCAACATCTTGGTCCATGAAGGAGGTGATAATGCGGCGAACCAGGCAGTCGGACTATAAGGCGTTAACACCTTCACTTAGCCATAGGAGTTTTATGGTGGGGCTATGACATAGCCCCTGGTATGTATGCGACATATGGTGCCTTACATATTTGATCTGGAAAATATCCCTCGTGTGACACGGAGAATCGCTAAAGATTCCAATAAGTCGTCAAGTGGTTGACCAGCTCACGCCGCATCATGACAGTCAGTTTTCGGCTTTCTCTACTAAGGTGCTTGTCCGGTTTAGACCAAGGCACAATCGCAGTAGTTCTCCCTTTACTACCCTAGACGATAGAGTGGAACGTAGGGTAGCAAGCATAGGAGCCGGGCAACCCAACTATTGACCCAAGACAATGATTTGGCGCTGATGCATATAAGGCCAAACTTGCGACGCCGAAGTATGCTATAGAGTTGTTCGGACTTTTACTAGCAACTCATTTGTTCCCACACCGAGCCCCTGGCAGGTTATGCCAAGGTATTTCTGTGAAATAACCGTAGGAGCCATATTTTTCGGGAAAACAATACGAATGATTAGTTCGGATATTGTTTACTGGTAACTGAGCGATCTGCCAACGATTACTTATGATATATATATATATATATATAAGCCATCCGCCCGGCTATTTGACATGCTCGGGGTTGGAGGCGGAGGAACAGGCATAGTACAGGCTCAAGAAATAGGGAGTGCGGTCTACAAAAAGTTATTTTGGACCTCCTGTCGCACGTCTGCGCCGCTAGTCCTTGGTTGGGGGAATCCTTGATGGAAGTAGCCCCTTGGGTGAGTGTACGGATCCGGACTCCGATAGAGCCAGTTTCAGATGTTTATCCTGTTCGTCACCTGTTTTTAATGGATAGCGAAGGAAGAGAATAAAAAAATAAGTAATAAAAGAAAGTTACTAGAGTGCTTGCAGGCTTGTCCATGTTGTGCTTCTGCCAATGCCCATGGTATCTTGAGTGCGTAATGATGTATGTGCGGTACAAATTTTGTAGGTGTGTGGAGTGGGCGGCGGAAGCCGGGTTGCTACTTCCGTTCTAGGAGTAGATGATCCTCGGGTGGAGGTTGCTTCTGACCCCCGGTGCTTCGTTGGTGAACCTTTCCATCATCCCTGTCGCTTGGCGGCCTCCTCCCCCTATGTTCAGCGTTGAGCTTGCCGGCCTGTTTAAAGACCCAGCAGTTTCTGTTGGAATGATTAGCTGGTTTATCAGGGTGTCCATGAATCTGGCATGGTCGGCCCAATATCCTGTCCAGGTTGGATGGTTCGTCTCGATTCGCCTTGAATGGTTTCTTCCGCTGACCGGGCTTGGGGTTGCTGAATCCGGCGTTGACTGCCGTGTCGCCTGATCTTTCACTCTCATTGCGACTGTTGTTTTTGCTTCCCCGTGGCTTGCCGTTGCCATCTCGGATTTCAAAGCTGCCCTGGTTGCTGGCGCTATTGCTTCTACGAGCGAGCCAACTGTCTTCTCCTGTGCAAAAGCGGGTCATCAGAGCAGTGAGGGCTGTCATGGATTTCGGTCCTTGTTGGCCGAGGTGGCGTGCAAGCCATTCATCCCGGACGCCATGTCTAAAAGCCGCAAGGGCTTCTGCGTCCGGACAATCGACGATTTGGTTCTTTTTGACTAAGAATTGGGTCTAGAGCTCCCTGGCTGATTCTCTGGGCTGTTGGACAATTTGACTTAGGTCATCGGCATCCGGTGGCCGGACATATGTTCCTCGGAAATTATCGAGGAATGCCTCTTCCAAGTCTTCCCAGCTGCCTATGGAATTTTTAGGCAGGCTGTTTAACCAGTAGCGAGCTGGCCCTTTTAGTTTTAGTGGGATGTATTTAATGGCGTGGAGGTCGTCCCCACGGGCCATATGGATGTGGAGGATGAAATCTTCTATCCACACCGCGGGATCGGTTGCCCCGTCGTATGATTCAATATTGACGGGTTTGAATCCTTCGGGGAATTCATGATCCATTACTTCATCAGTGAAGCAAAGTGGGTATGCGGCGCCTCTATGCTGGGCCACACTGCGACGTAACTCTGAAGGTGTCCCTTTGCGGTTTTCGGCTCGGGCGTGGCGAGGTTTGACACGTCCGAATAGGTAGCCTTCGTCGCGTATCAAAGCCTGCTTTCACGATCCGTAGATTGGTCTTGCATGTCCTGCTCTCTGCAGGTCGTCTGGGTAATCGTGACATGCGTTGTTCCTGCCTTTACAGTGAGGTGGGGCTGTCTGGTGTTTGGCTTGAGTTGCCTCTTTATCTGGACAGAGTTGCCGGCGACCTACCGCATTGTGTGACGACGGCATGGGCTCCAACGCCCCTTCATCGGACTGGTATAGCAATCTGTGCTTTGGGTAGCCTTTGGCTAGGCTACTAAGGCTATATTCTTTGGCCACCAGGACTTCGGTCCATCTGTCGTTGAGTAGGTCTTGGTCAGCTTGAAGCTGCTGCTGCTTCTTTTTCAGGCTCCTTGCCGTAGCTATCAGCCTGCACTTGAAGCACTCCTGTTCAAGGGGCTCTTCAGGTACGATGAAGTCTTCGTCGCCGAGGCTTACCTCATCTTCAAAGAGCGGAAGGTAGTTGTTGTCCTCCGAACCGTCGTTGGGCAGGGCCTGTTTGTCGAGGCTGGCTTGCCCGTTTTCCTGTTCCTCCTGCTCGGATGTTGCTCCCACAGGGTCTTCATTGCTTTTGGCGCCGTCCGGAGTACTATTTTCTCTAGTGCCATTGTTGTTGCGGCGTGACTTGGGGTGGCGAAACTTAGACTGTGACTCAGGAGTTTTAACTGAATCCCCCTTGTCTTTGCCGTGAGGCTTTTTAAGTGTATCCATCATGTACAAGTCATGTGAAGGGGTGGCTGTCTCGCACCTGATGACTGGCGGGTCTTGGCCTTGCTCCTTATCGGCATCATCGTCTATACCATCAATGTCTGCGGAGCTAGGAGCGGGCATGTCGGTTAAGTCCTCGACAGTGGCTATGAAGTGGGTGGCGGGTGGGAAGCAAAATTCTCCATCATCAGCCCCTAGTTCGAGCCAGACATAGTTCGGGTGCGAGTCTCCCGTGAATGACATGTTCTTTGAAGAATTTAGCACGTCGCCCAAAGGTGAGTGCTAAAAAACGTCAGCGACGCTGAATTCGAAGATCGATAACTGATCTAGCTCGGTGTCCGCAAGCGTACATGGTCCGGAACTTAAAGCCGAAGTCGAGCGCGGAGTTCCATTGGCGCAAATATTGCAGGGTATAGAGTCTGCGTGCGGCTCTAATGCCGCGGACTCTGTGGCCTCGAATGGCACGATCTGCTCTGGTTCTAAGGCCATTGCAGCAACAGGAGCCATCTCCTGAATTTGGTCCGATGACCGATTTGAGTCATGTCCATTGGGGCAAGGGGGAGCGATCACCGCGGTCTAAAATCCATTAAAGATCAAGTCTCCATGGATATCCGTGACATAGTTCAAGCTTCCAAATCTGACCTGATGGCCAGGGGCGTAGCTATCAATCTGCTCCAGATGTCCAAGCGAGTTGGCCCGCAGTATGAAGCCACCGAATACGAAAATCTGTCCGGGGAGGAAGGTTTCTCCTTAGACAGCGTCACTATAGACAATCGGAGGGGCCATCGAACATCTCGTTGACGACACAGTGGAACTCTCAAGGAAAGCACCAATGTCAGTGTCAAAACCGGCAGATCTCGGGTAGGGGGTCCTGAACTGTGCGTCTAGGATCAATGGTAATAGGAGACTGGGGACACGATGTTTACCTAGGTTCGGGCCCTCTCTATGGAGGTAATACCCTACGTCCTGCTTGATTGATCTTGATGAATATGAGTGTTACAAGAGTTGATCTACCAGAAGATCATAATGGCTAAACCCTAAAAGCCTAGCCTGTATGACTATGGTAATGAGTATATCCTTTCCGGACTAACCCCTCCGGTTTATATAGACACCTGGGGGGATCTAGGGTTACATAGAGTCGATTACAAAAGAAGGAATCTTCATAGTCGGTCGCCAAGCCTGCCCTCCACGCCAAGTAGAATCCAATCCGGACACAAAGTGCAAAGTTTTTTCAAAATAGATGAGTCAAAAACATAGTTTTAGTTCTCCACAGAAAGCATTTCAGAGCTACCGATTTGTTAAACTCGGTGACACCGAAGCAACTTTTGGAGTCTAAACTAGAGAATTGGATCAGACCGAGTCACGGTTCGGTGGCTCTGAGATTGCTAGGGTTTCACAGAGAGTCGAACTCGGTCGCACCGATTTGCAACTTTCGGTCAGACCAAAAAGTGCAAGTGCAATGGCCTAAGCCAAATCGGCGAGACCGATTGAGGGAGTCATGTACTAAGGGTCCTCGGGCATTGGGCTTGCTAGACATGGGCCCGACTGATGGGCTATGAAGATACAAGACCGAAGACTCTCACCCGTGTCCGGATGCGACTCTCCTCGGCGTGGATGGCAAGCTTGGCATTCAGATATGATGATTTCTTTCTCTATAACCGACTTTGTACAACCCTAGTCCCCTCCGGTGTCTATATAAACCGGAGGGTTTAGTCCGTAGAGACGATCATAATCATATAGGCTAGACTTCTAGGGTTTTAGCCATCACGATCTCGTGGTAGATCAACTCTTGTAATACTCATATTCATCAAGATCAATTAAGTAGGAAGTAGGGTATTACCTCCATAGAGAGGGCCCGAACCTGGGTAAACAGCATGTCCCCTGTCTCCTGTTACCATCAGCCCTAGATGCACAGTTCGGGATCCCCTACCTGAGATCCGCCGGTTTTGACACCGACATTGGTGCTTTCATTGAGAGTTCCGCCGTGTCATCATCAGAAGGTTCGATGGCTCCATCCATCATCTACAACAACGCTGCCCGGGGGGATGTCTTTCTCCCTGGCCAGATCTTCAGCGGCTTCCCACTGCGGGCCAACTCGCTTGGCCATCTAGAGCAGATCCACAGCTACGCCCCTGGCCGTCAGGTCAGGTTTGGAAGCTTGAACTACGTCATTGATATCCGCAGAGACTTGATCTTCGACGGATTTGAGCCCATGGAAGCCGCTCCCTGCCATCGCGATGAACATGACCTAAACCTATCATCGGACCATACCTAGGAGATTGCGCTTGTAAATGCTCTGGCCCTAGATCTAGAGCAGCTTGCGCCATCCGAAGACCGGAAGCTTAACCCCGCCATGGAAGCCGCAGAGTCATCGGCATTGGAGCCGCACACAAACCCAACTTCGAGCGGTGTATGCGTCACCGAACCCCCGGATTCATCTCCGGTCACTGGTTCCGAACTACATGCATCCACATCCGCCGAAGCTCACCAGGCGCCGACCGTCGAGTTCAGTTCCGCGAACATCTTCCAGCAGTTACCTTTAGGCGATGTGCTAAACTCATTAAAGACCCTCTCTTTAGCAAGTGACTCGCAGCTGCGCGAATTATATTTGGTTTGAACTGGGGGCTGATGACGGGGAATTTCGCTTCCTACCCACCTCCCACTTAATAGCCACTATCGAAGATCTAACTGACATGCTCGACTACGACTCTGGAGACATCGACGGTATGGACGACGATGCCGAAGAGGAGCAGGCCCAAAACCCGCCATTTACCGGGCGCTGGACGGCCACCTCCTCGTATGACGTATACATGGTGGACACACCCAAAGAAGTTAACAGCGATGACAAAGAAGACCCAGTGGAAGATAAACCTCCAGAGACATAGCCAAAGGACCGATGACAGCGGAGCCGCTCTAAGTCACGCCGTGAAAACGACAACAATACCGGCATAGGAGAAAACAATACTCTAGACGATGCCGGAGACAATGAAGACCCTGTTGAGCCAACTTCCGAACAGGACAAACAGGAAGATGGGCGAGTCAGTCTTGATGAACAGGCCGTACACGAAGACTCAGAGGACAGTAACTATCTTCCACTCTCCGAGGATGAGGTGAACCTTGGCGATGGGATTTTATCGTGCCTGAGGATCCTCTCGAGCAGGGGCGCTTTAAGAGCCGGCTAATAGCCACTGCAAGGAGCCTGAAAAAGAAGCAGCAACAGCTTCAAGCTAATCAAGATCTGCTCAATGATAGATGGACTAACGTCCTGGCAGCCGAGGAATACGACCTCGAGCAACCACTCAAAAGTTACCCGAAGTGCAAATTACTACCTCAATTCGATGACGAGGCGTTGGAGCCCGTACCATCAGTGCACAACGTGGCTGACCGACCACCACGTGGTCGGGACAAAGCAACAACCCAAGCCGAACACCAGCCCGTACTACCTCACTGTAAGGGCAGGGATAAAACAGCTCGGGCATATACATACGACCTTCAGCAGGACCTGGACAGTAGAGCATGACATATCAGATCATTCTACGGATCGTGTGGGCGTGCCCCGACACGCGATGTCGGCTATCTATTCAGACATGACAAGCCAAATCACGCCCAGTCCGAATGCCGCAGACGGACTCCATCCGAGCTACGTCGTGATATGGCCCGATATAGAGGTGCCGCACACCCTCTTTGCTTCACTGATGAAGTAATGGGGCATGAATTCCCCGAAGGGTTTAAACCCGTGAACGTCGAATCATACGATGAACTAACAGATCCCGCGATATGGATTGAAGATTTTGTTCTCTATACTCATATGGCCCGCGGTGATGACCTTCATGCCATCAAATACCTCCCACTAAAACTCAAAGGGCCAGCTCGGCACTGGTTAAATAGTCTGCCTGAAAACTCTATTGGCAGCTGGGAGGACTTGGAAGACGCCTGCCGCGACAACTTCCAAGGTACATACGTACGCCCTCCGGATGCGGATGACTTAAGTCACATAGTTCAACAGCCCGGAGAGTCAGCCAGGAAATTCTGGACCAGGTTCCTAACTAAAAAGAACCAGATCGTTGATTGTCCGGATGCCGAAGCCCTAGCGGCCTTTAAGCATAGCATCCGCAATGAATGGCTCGCCCGTCACCTCGGCCACGAAAAGCCGAAGTCCATGGTAGCCCTCACGGCACTCATGACCCATTTTTGTGCGGGCGAGGACAGTTGGCTAGCCCATAGCAAAAAACACTTCAAGAGAGGCTGGCACCTCTGAGACCAAAAACAGCAACGGCAAGCCTCGACGCAATAGGCACAAGCGTCGAAGCAATGGTGACAATACCGGTGACACGGTGGTCAATGCCGGCTTTAGTGGCTCCAAGTATGGCCAGCGAAAGAAGCCATATAGAAGAAACAATCCGGGCCCATCCAGCTTGGAGCGCATATTCAATCGTCCATGCCAGATCCATGGCACCCCAGACAAACCAGCCAATCATACCAACAGAGACTGCTGGGTTTTTAAACAAGCCGGCAAATTAAATGCCGAGAATAAGGAAAAGGGGTCGCAAAGCGAGGACGATGACGAGGAGTCCCGTCCACCGAACATAGGGGAACAGAAGAAGTCCCCCCCCAAGTGAAAATAGTGAACATGATATACGCTACCCATATCCCCAAGAGGGAGTGCAAACGCGCACTCAGGGACGTCTACGCGATGGAGCAAGTCGCCCCAAAGTTCGACCCATGATCTTCCTGCCCGATCACTTTCGATTGCAGGGACCATTCGACCAGTATCCGTCATCGCGGTTCAGCCGCACTGGTCCTTGACCCAATCATTTATGGATTCCATCTCAGGCGAGTCCTCATGGATGGTGGCAGCAGCCGAAACCTGCTCTATCAGGATACACTGTGCAAAATCGGTATTAATCCCTCAAGGATCAAGCCCACAAGGAATACCTTTAAAGGAGTCATACATGGTGTAGAGGCCCACTGTATGGGCTCAATCACACTAGAGGTTGTTTTCGGATCCCCGGACAACTTCCGAAGTGAAGAGTTGATCTTTGATATCGTCCCTTTCTGCAGTGGCTACCACGCACTACTGGGACGAACCACATTTGGTCGATTCAACGCGGTGCCACACTATGCTTATCTCAAGCTCACGATGCCCGGACCACGCGGCGTCATAACAGTCAATGGAAACACGGAACGCTCCCTCCGTACCGAGGAGCACACCGCTGCTTTAGCAGCAGAAGTACAGAGCGGCCTCTTTAAGCAGAACCTCAATTCGGTGGCCAAGCTCCCGGACACTGTCAAACGAGTCTGGACTACTCCGCAGCAGGACAACCCATCTCATCAAGAGCTCGACTAGCAATTCGGCCTCCGTCCTAGTCCCTACCAAGTGGCAGCGTTCGTACCGCGCGTACATAACTACGCACTCAAAATACCATGGGCATAGACGGAGGCATAATTAGATTGTGAATCATAATACGGCTCGACCTCCCCTGGACACACGTACTTTTTATTTTTATTTTATTTCTTTTCATTTTCAGGCTTCTTTTCCACAGGCCTTCCCTGACGGCCTGATCATAGGTCCTTTCGAAAGGATAATACACCAAGACGGCAAAAAGCATTGACGTATAAGGGAATTTTTAGGTGGTCTCTTTCAACGACCACTCTACCTGTTTTCAGGACCCGCATGGAGCTCTCCCTTGGTTTTGGCATATTAAATAGCCCTGTTGCTTATTGCACTACTTGTACAAATACGCTTTGATGTATTCACCAAACTATAATGGAAACAGTTTGCAGCCCAACTTTTGCGGCACTGGTTTGCTCTTTTGATAATCTTATCAAATCACACCCGTACACTTTGGTGTGCTTTAGTCCGCCAGGGGCCTCATTACGCCCCATAATATGGCAACAAAGTCCGAACACTTTTTACAGTATAGTTTGGCACCGCGAATTTAGCATTATATGCATTGGCTTCGAATCATGTCTTTGGTCAATAGTTGGGTTGCCCGGCTCCTGTGCTTGCTACCCTACGTTCCGCTATATCGGCTAGGGTAGTAAAAGGAGAACTACTGTGACTGTGTCCTGGTTTATCCGGATGAGCACCTCAGTAGAGAAAGCCGAAAACTGACTGTCATGATGCGGCGTGAGCCGGTCAGCTCTTCGGAGGTTTCAAACCTTTAGCGATTTTTCCGCATTATGAGATGAATCAGTTCTTATCCGATCAGGTGTTTACAACACCCTAGTTCGGATACTAGGGGCTGCGCCTAAATTTTTATTGTCAAACTCCTATGGCTAAGTGAGGGTGATAAAGCCACATAGTCCGATTGCCCGGTTCGTTGCGCTAAACACCTCCTTCAAGGACCAAATTCTCGGATAAAGAGTGTTTATATTCATCTCGAACACCCCCGTACTACCTACGTGGGGGATGAAGCCGACTACTGGCCAACTCTCAGACTAGATAAAACGGCCACATTGGAGGTAATACTTTAAATAATAAACAGCAAAGCATTATATTACATATAAGCATTGTTTTCATCGTATAGGACATGATAACATGAATGTATTCATTCAAAAATGATGTCCTTAGCACATTGCTCCGCTACAATGTGGGATACCTTCAGAACATCTTCAAAATACCACTCGGGCATGCGCTGCTCCTTTCGCGCGGGCGGTCCTTCGGTCGTGAGCTTGATGGTGTCCATCCTCGCCCATTGTATCTTGACACAGGCAGACTGACTGTTTGATGGCGTCTAGCCGAGGGAAGGCATTGACCAGCCGCTTCACAAGTCCGAAGTAGTTGCCGGGTATAGCTTCTGCAGGCCACAACCGGATTATTAAATCCTTCATGGCTAGTTCGGCCACCCTATGCAGCTCGACCAGCTGTTTTAGCTGGTCACTAAAGGGCACATGATGTTCTGGCGCAAGGTATTGCGACCAGAATAGCTTCTCCGTCGAGCTCCCCTCTTCGGCTCAGAAGATTTCCGCAACGTCAGAAATACTGCGTTGCAAATCCGCAAACGCCCTTGGAGAACTCCAAATCCAGGTTAGCAAGAGATATCTCTTCTTCACATACTTGCTCTGCATAATAAAAGCCTTACCCTCTGCAATTTTCTTGGCCTCTTGGATTTCCTGGAGGGCACCCTAGGCTTCGACCCGGGCCTCTTGTGCACTTTGGCGAGCCTTGGCAAGTTCAGACTCTTGGTCCGCATTCTTGCGCTCCAAGGATTCGCATTTCTTCATGACGTCCTGTAGCTCCTGCTGGACCTCACCGACCCTGGCCTCTTGCTTTTCGCGGGCGGCCTGTTCATCTGCCGCCCTCTTCTATGCTTTGGCCAGGGCTGCCTTGAGGGTTTCCACCTCGGACACCGCTCTTACAAATTATCATACGATCAACACAAGCAATTCATATCTTGCTATATCTGAATTGGTCATTACATACCCTGCTTGTCCTCCAGATGCTTTTTCACTCGGTCGAGCTCTTCCTCGGCCCGCTCCAGACTCTGCCTCAGTCCAGAAACTTCGGCAGCATGAGAAGTCGCGGCTAGCAATGATGCCTGCTTATTCACATAGAAATATCTGGTTTGTCTCCTGCGGAGAACTATTTGATCCTCTATTTGGCTCTTCTTTCCGAACACCAGACAGAGTCTCAGGGGCTACTGTCTATACCGTGACTTCCTTTTCACAAATTGCATTGCTTACCTCAAAGCCTGTTAAAAGGCTTGTGCAGGCTTCGGCCAGTCCACTCTTCGCGGACGGAATCTTCACAATCACCGCACCCATGAGGGTACAGTGTTCCTCAATGATGGAAGCACTTCGCATCGCTTCTAGTAGCGTATCCGGCGCCTCTGGTTGGACAGATGTCACCGACGGAATGGGCACAGCTCCTTCCGGCGAAGGAGGCTGCTTGCTGGATTCTAGAGACGTATAGGTCTCCGAGACTGTATTCGGTTGGGGGCCGAATTGGACATAGCCCCCATCGCCAGTCTCCATGGGCATCTGCTCCCCCATGTGTTCAGCGGCCAAGGTCTCGCCCTCTAGCGCCGTCCTGACGACCTCCTATGTCTCTCCTTGGCCTGGGACCCCTCAGGAGAACATGTCGGTGTCATCCATGGCCCTGGGAGTGGAGGCCGCCGGAATGGACCCGCTGTCCATCACCTTCGGGTCCAGCGAGTTCCCCGAAGACAAGGATCACTCGAGGGCAGAGCGAGCCGGACTGCAAGTGCATGATTCCACATGTTAAGATTATGAAGTAAAAAGGCTGATATATGAATGCGTCAGGGTCTTTGAATACTCACGATTCGGCCAGGGGCTTATGTCGGGGGCGCCGTTCTGGGCTGCTGTCGACGTCCCACGCGGAGCTATCCGCGAGGGAGACCTTCCCCTTCTTGGACGCCTCCACCTCCATATTTGTGGAGGCCGCCCTCTTCTTTTCCCCCTCGGGGAGGGGGAGTTGCTTTCTTCTTCCTCTTCCTCCTCCTCGTCATCTTCCGCGGCGGACGAGTGAGTTTCGGCGTATTCGGACACCTTGTCTGAAGTACCCTTGGGAAGGAGGCCACCTCTGGTCCCCTTGGCCTTCTTCTTGGCCTTCTTCTCCGGCACCTTGTAGGGCACCCGAACCAGCATCTTCGTCAGAAGTGGGATGGCTAGTTCCTCGGCCAGCGGAGCCGGACACTGAATCCGCTCCAACTTCTTCGTATAACCCTAAAAAACAAATAGGGAAGTTTAGACATCCTCCTTGAGTAAGAAAGTAAGGGATATACCTTGAAGCACGGAAAAGTTACCGAACTGGCGGGATGGGCCAGGCCGTGCCCACGGTCCTTTGTTATCTTTGGCCACGTCTTGTTGGCCTTGAAGAGCACCTTCCAGATATCTTCGTGCGTAGTTCGGAAGAACCGTTACAAGGTCTTGTGCTCGGCCGGATTGAACTCCCATAGATGGCAAGCCCGACTCTGGCATGGAAGGATCCGCCGAACTAGCATCACCTGAATCACATCAACGATCTTGACGTTCTTGTCCATCATGCTCCTGACGAGCGTCTGAAGCGCTGTCAGCTCGTCCAACGAAGACCAATCCAGGCCTTTATCTTGCCAGGAGGTAAACCGCATTGGGGCCCGGGATTTGAATTCGGGAGCCGTGGCCCAGGAAGCATCGCGGGGCTCTGTGACGTAGAACCACAACTTCTGCCACCCCTTGACGGTCTCAACGAAGGTGCCTTTGGGCCACTGGACGTTGGAAATTTTGCTCACCATGGCACCTCCGCACTCTACATGTTGTCCGCCCACCACCTTCGGCTTCAGATTGAAGGTCTTCAGCCACAACCTGAAGTGGTGTGGGGTGCGGAGGAAAGCCTCACACATGATGATGAATGCCAAGATGGTGAGGAAGGAATTTGGGGCCATATCATGGAAATCCTGCCCATAGTAGAACATGAGCCCGCGGACGAAGGGGTGGAGTGGAAATCCTAGCCCGGGGATGAAGTGGGGGATGAAAACTACCCTCTCATGGGGCTTCGGAGTAGGGACGATCTGTCCCTCGGTCAGAAGCCAACGGGCGACCTCCTTTGCCAAATATCCGACCTCCCGAAGCTGGGTGATGTCCTTCTCCTTGACGGTGGAGGCCATCCACTTGCCCTGCACTCCGGACATGGTCGGAATGCTTTCTTGGGGCGGAAAATATGAGAACTTGGGCACTGGAGCTCGAGAGTGGGTAGGCAAAAAGAGAGAAGGCGTGGGTGAATGAGGTGAATCCTTATCTCCTTATAAAGGCAGTGAATATCAAGCGCCTCCGCACTCGCCATAAAACTCGCCTATTCCCCAGGGGGCCGTGCAGGTGGCATGGTTGGATTACCCATAACCGTATTGATGAGAATCCCGTGATAAGGGGACATGATCTCTACTTTGAGAAGGTGTGCCAATAAAACCGCATCTCGAAATATGTAGCGACAGGCCAAAAAATGGTTCGAAATAACGACCGGACAGGGACGTGATATCACATTACCAAAAATTTGTCAGCAAATTGGACTCGTGAAATATTATACTCTTAGCGGTGGTGTGTGGTACTTGTTTTGCAGATCCGGACACGTTTGTTGTGTCTGAAGACTGTGTTGGAGTATTCGGAGGAGGAACCCGCCCTGCAATGCCAAAGACAATCTACCCGCCGGACACCTCGTCATTGAAGCCTGGTTCAGGGGCTACTGAGGGAGTCCTGGACTAAGGGGTCCTCGGGCGTCGGGCTTGTTGGACACGGGCCAAACTTATGGGCTATGAAGATACAAGACCGAAGACTCTCACCCGTGTTCCGGATGGGACTCTCCTTGGTGTGGATGGCAAGCTTGGCGTTCAGATATGAAGATTCCTTTCTCTGTAACCGATTTTGTACAACCCTAGTCCCCTCCGGTGTCTATATAAACTAGAGGGTTTAGTCCGTAGAGATGACCATAACCATATAGGCTAGACTTCTAGGGTTTTAGCCATCACAATCTCATGGTAGATCAACTCTTGGAATACTCATATTCATCAAGATCAATCAAGCAGGAAATAGGATATTACCTCCATAGAGAGGGCCTGAACCTGGGTAAACATTGTGTCCCCTGTCTCCTATTACCATCGACCCTAGATGCACAGTTCGGGACACCCTACCCAAGATCCCTCGGTTTTGAAACTGACACCGATTTCTACAACTCGGTCGGTCCAAGATGAGTTCGGCGGAAACCTAACCCTAAATTTGCGAATCAAACCTGATCTAAGGAACGTTTTCTCTGGATAGATTGATTTCATACATGGTAAAGAACATGGCATTGCATTGGGCTAAGAATTGGAGTAAGGAATTAGCACAAAAGATCAAACTCATACCCTAGTTCAGCTGTGAGTTTGCTACGGTGGCAACAGTGGGGTTGAATCCCGTTGACGGCGACGGAAACCAGCGGCGAGAGGTCGCTGGCAACGAGGAGACAATCCGGAGACCTGAGATGGCCGAGCAGGACACGCGCGGGCTGAGGAGGTTTGAAGAAATTTCCAAAATCTCACCCATGGGTTTATATATCCTGACCCTATCGGTATGACCGAGTGGAACAACTCGGTGGCACTGAGATGCAGAATCGCAAGTAGTTACTACAACTCGGTGTGACCGAAAAGTTCAAATCGGTTGCACCGAGATTGAGAACCTACATCAACTCAGTAAACTCAGTCAGACCGAAGAGGATGGATCGGTCAGACCAAAATGCACAGAGAGGTTTTGGAAGTTTAAGTCTATGAAAAATCGGGGACTCCGAGTGCTCCTCACACAGAGTGGTTCGAATCTGACTTGATCAAACTTTTGTGATGTAGCATCAAGAGTTTGAGACGAGAAAAGCATAGATAGCTAGAGGAAGTTCTTAGGCATTCTTGTCCATCCACTTGGCAAAAGAGAAAGAGCCAAACAATCAAAACAACAAGTGGATGTCCTCGAATGAGTAAAATATGCAATCAACATGCTCACACAATAAAATGGCAAATGAAATATGTGGCAAAGCATGCACAAACACTCTAGCATCCATCAAGCAATTTGCGATGACTAGGTCATCTATATATGAGTATATTGACTCAGGAGTCAAATCAAAACATTTGATCGTAGGTCATACTCATCATTTAAGCACAAGTGGGGTTACCACTTTTACGTAAAGCATTCTTGTGTTCACACCATTAGAGTTGCTTTAGCTCAATTGATTAGAGTAAAGCTCCCCCTAGATGTGATATCCCCCCTAAGAGGGATGAACTAACCTTGGGTTTTGTCGATGATGACTTCATGTAGATGTTGAAGATGTGGATGCTCAGTGTTGATGTAGATCATTTGGAGCAATCCATTGGAGTGAGTTACACTTTCAATACCTACATGGGTTAGTCCTACAAGGAACAAACAAGAATATCCATAGACATAGAGTGATGTACACATAGATGATGTCCATGAAAGCATTAGGTTACCTTGTCCCTTGTCTTAGCAACAAGAGGGTTTGTGACTCCTTGAACTAGTGCAAGATATGGAAGTTGTTTGCACTTGTAGTTTCCAAGATGATATGAGTGTAGTATATTCGTGGAGTCACCCTCAAGAACTCTCTAGTTCTTCTTCTTCGGGATCCACATCATGTTGATGGGAATCCTTGGAGTTGTAGTCGTACTTGATGAAGTAGAACTTGATGTAGTCTTGGGAACCCACTTGACCAAGGCCTTAGGAGCTTCTTCAACTGCATCAGTCTCCTCTTGAAGCATATCCTTGCCCTTTTGCTTGTGGTCTTGTGGTGGAAGATCATCTTGAGCTTGTGTCCCTTGGAAAGAAGTAGGATCATACTTATCTTATCTAAGAACAAACTTCATCTTGGGGTGTTGATCTTCTTCCCACTCAACTCCATTGTCATTGAACTTTCGTTCAAAACCAATACCTTGATTCTTCCGGTGCCTTCCTTGCTTGCGTACAGTTTCCTCAAATTGCTTACTCCCGGCAAGGCTCTTGTAAACACCCTTCTCTATAATTCCCTTAAATAAGCTATTTTCTTGCTCAAGTGTAACTTGGCTAAGAGAATCGTTAGTGGAATCAAGAGAACTACTAGAAGCAACAACATTGGATTTGACATGATTATTGTTACTACTAGAAGAAGAATCTTTCTTACTCTTGTTGCTAGATTTTACTTGTGGCATGTAAGTAGACAAGAGTAAATGCTTGGCAATGTAAGAAGAACTTTTCTTGCCAAGATCATCATTGATTGCTTATAAGAACACATGCTCTTGCTCAAGGTTGAGCTTTTCAAAGCCTAACTTCTCATGAGTCTTTAAAATCTCTCGATGATTTTGCAAGGTAGTTTCATGAGCTAACTTAAGAGTGTTTACTTCTTTAGTTAGACGCTCAATGTATGTCCTATCATCATCATTCGTTTTATCTTGATTAGCATGATCAATAGCAATTTCATCATAGTTTTCATCACTAGAGTTGTCAACAAGTAAATCATCATCACCTAGCAAATCATCTTCATCACTATTGAAATCAACATACTCGGGGTGTGATACCTTTGGGCCTTTAGCCATGAAGCATCTTCCAATTCCTTCATTTGGTGAGTCAAATATGTCGTTGGAGTTGGTTGAAACAAGTGCTAGACCGGCAACACCTTCATCTTGAGTATATTCGGAGTTTGAGTGATAATTTCTCTCGGAGTGGTTGTCGGAGCCGGATACCCATTCACCAACATGAGCTTGATGTCTTCGTTTTGTGTAGCTCCTTGATGACTTGTCCTTCCTTTCCAAATCCTTGCTTCTCCGTGATGTTCTTCGTTCATAACAATCATCTCTACTCCTTCTTTCTCTTGGTGGTGAGTCTTCTCCTCTACTTATCCTTTTGGGTGAATCTTCTCTTCGTTTATAGGGAGCCGTACACTCATTGGAGCAGTGTCCGAGTCTTCCACAATTGTAGAAATTATGTTCACGACTCGAAGATCTTTTGTCATTGTAGGACTTTGACTTGGAACTTCTTTCCTTGCTTCTATTCTTATAGAACTTATTGAAGTTCGTCACCATTAGGCTCAATTCTTCATTGAAGGCTTGTTTCTCACTTGATGATGTAGGAGCATCACATGAGGCTTTGTAAGCACCACTAGACTTGTTGTGAAGCTCTTCCTTATCCTTGAGTGACATGTCATGAGAAATACTTCTTCCAATGACTTCCGTTGGCTTGAGATCTTTGTAATTGGGCATCATTTGGATCAATGTCCACACGGTATCATATTTTCCATCCAAGGCTCTTAGGATATTCTTGATGATGAATCTATCAGTCATCTCCTCACTTACTAAGCCAGCAATCTCATTTGTGATGAGAGCAAGTCTAGAGTACATTTCAGCGACACCTTCACCATCCTTCATTTTGAACTTGTCAAGTTGACTTTCAAGCACATCCAATTTGGATTCCTTGACGGAGTCGGTACCCTCGTGCATATCAATCAAAGTATCCCAAATTTCCTTTGCATTCTCAAGACAGTTGATTTTGTCGAATTCTTCGGGGCATAATCCGTTGAAGAGGATATCACAAGCTTGAGCATTGTATTGCAGCATCTTCAACTCTTCCGTGCTAGCTTCATGGTTCGGTTCTCTCCCATCAAAGAATTCACCTTGCAAGCCAATACACGCAATAGCCCAAAAGGCGGGGTTATGTCCAAGAACATGCATTTTCATCTTATGCTTCCAACTAGCAAAATTAGCACCATCAAAGTAAGGACCTCTATGGTGGTAATTTCACTTGCTAGACGCCATACTCTCCTAGGTTGTGAGACCAAGGCTATGATCACCAAAAGCCATGGAAATCAAGGCAAATGGAGACCAAATCTCTGATACCACTTGTAGGATCGAAAGTATGTCTAGAGGGGGGTGATTAGACTATTTGACCAAATAAAAATCTATCCTTTTCCCAGTTTTAAGTCTTGGCAGATTTTTAACAACTTAGCACAAGTCAAGCAATCAACCTACACATGCAACTCTAAGAGTATAGCAGCGGAATGTAAAACATTTGCATATGAAGGTAAAGGGAGGAGTTTGGAGGGAGCAAACGCAATGTAGACACGGAGATTTTTGGCATGGTTCCTATCGGTGTCAAAACCGGCGGATCTCGTGTAGGGGATCCCGAACTGTGCGTCTAGGCCGGATGGTAACATGAGGCAAGGGACACGAAGTTTTACCCAGGTTCGGGCCCTCTTGATGGAGGTAAAACCCTACGTCCTACTTGATTAATATTGATGATATGGGTAGTACACGAGTAGATCTACCACGAGATCAGAGAGGCTAAACCCTAGAAGATAGCCTATGGTATGATTGTTGTTCTGTATGTTGTCCTACGGACTAAAACCCTCCAGTTTATATAGACATCGGAGAGGGTTAGGGTTACACAAAGTCGGTTACAATGGTTGGAGATCTATATATCCGTATCGCCAAGCTTGCCTTACACGCCAAGGAAAGTCCCTTCCAGACACGGGACGAAGTCTTCAATCTTGTATCTTCATAGTCCAGGAGTCCGGCTGAAGGTATAGTCCGGCCATCCGGACACCCCCTAATCCAGGACTCCCTCAGTAGCCCCTGAACTAGGCTTCAATGATGACGAGTCCGGCACGCAGATTGTCTTCGGCATTGCAAGGCGGGTTCCTCCTCCAAGTACTTCATAGAAGATTTTGAACACAAAGATAGTGTCCGGCTCTGCAAAATAAGTTTCCACATATTGCCATAGAGAGAATAATATTTGCACAAATCTAATCTGCTGACGTATTCCATAGTGTGACACACCACGGCCAAGCCTTTATCGGAATCATTTTATTATCCCACCTCAGCGCGTCATGCGAGGCGGTTTCCTTGGCACGTCTTGTTAAAGCAGAGATCGTGTCCCCTTACTCCGGGATTCTCTTCAATACGGGCATGGGTAACCCAACCGCGCCATTGATTATGGCGCTTGGAGATAAGCGAGTTTTATCAGGCTTGTGGGGACACGTAGTTGCATCCACCCATATAAGGGGATAAGGACCCACCTTTTCACCTACGCCTTCTTCCTCCTTTGCCTATCCATTCTCGCGCACTCGAGCTCCAGCGCCCAAGTCCGCATTCCCCACCTCAACCTTCTCGAGCCATGTCCGGAGCGGCAGACAAGTGGATGGTCTCCTCCATCACGGAGGGACACATCAAAAAACTGAGAAAGGCCGGATACTTGTCTAACGACATCATGCATCGACTTCCCGAAGAGGGGCAGCTCCTCCTCACCCCAGGGCCCCATGAGAGGGTAGTGTTCCTTCCCCATTTCCTCCGCGGACTGGGCTTTCCTATCCACCCATTCATCCGGGGACTCATGTTCTACTACGGCCTAGATTTCCTTGATCTGGCCCCGAACTTCATCCTCAACATCTCGGCGTTTATCATCATGTGCGAGGCTTTCCTCTGCATTCGCCCCCATTTCGGCCTATGGCACAAGACTTTCAACGTCAAGCCGAAGGTGGTGCGCGGCAACCAGGCGGAGTGCGGAGGCGCCATGGTGGGCAAGATGCCCAATGTCTTATGGCTCGAGGGCTCCTATGTGGAGACCCTGAAGGGGTGGCAATCGGGGTGGTTTTACATCACCGAGCCGCGCGACCCTGAGTGGGTCGCAGCCCCCGAGTTTCGGTCCAGACCCCCAACGTGGCTCACGTCCTGGAAAGAGAGGGGCCTGTCGTGGGGCAGCGAAGGAGAGGTGACTGGACTGCAAACATGCATCCAAACTATGGTGGACAAGCAGCTCAAGCTTGTCAACGTAGTCCAGGTTATGCTCTTCCGCGTGATCCTCCTGTGTCAACAACGGGCCTTCAACCTGTGGGAGTTCAACCCGGCGCAGCACCGAACTCTGAGCAGGCTCTTCGACACGACGTACGAAGATGCCTGGAAGGTGCTTTTCAAGGGCGCTGAGGCTCCCGCATCCGCTACCGAGGATCGTGAATTCAGCGTGCAGCGTCACGCTAGCGCGGTAAGTTGTTTGCACCTTTTACAGGGTATTAGTTTTTCATAGTTTAACACTATGCGGGATCTAAGCTCCCTTACCTTTGACAGGTTTGGCAGGCGAAGTCCGGACAGATCGACTGTCCGGCTCCTTTGCCCGAAGACCCAGCCGATGCCCGCTTGGCGAAGCTGCTAGTTCCGGCACCCCATGTGGTGCCGGAGAAGAAGGCCACGAAGAAGGCCACGGGGACTCAAAAGAGTGCCCGGCACCAGGAGGTGTCGGGTTCATCATCCGATGACTCCAAGGCGCATTCCTCTCGTGAAGACGAGGAGGAGGAAGAAGAGACCTCTCCCCCCCAGTGGGAGGAGAGAAGAAAAGGAAGGCCGAAGGGTCCAAGAAGGGGAGAACCCTTCCCCCGGACTACTCCACCGACGCCGACGACGACGGAGAGGAGTGGCCGCTCAGGGCGTAGCCCCTGGCGAAATAGTAAGTATCCGGATACTAGAGTAATTCATAGTATTCCTTTATTGCACAGCTTTCCCTTATGTCAAATATGATTATGTAGCCCACCCAAAGACCGGCTCGATGCGACGTCGAGCGGTTCACTGGACTCATCGGATGTGAATTCGCTTGCGACGGCTTCCTCCCCCCGCCCTGCGGACGACGCCGAAGTGTTGTCTCGACAGGTTCCAAGCCAGGAGGTGGTGGTCCTGGAGGCGCCGCAAGGCGACCTCCCGGACTCCAGGAGTAAAGGGGATAAAACGCCCCAGGGCTCCAAGTCCGGCCCTAGGCCGAACACCGCTCCGGAACCTTCAAAGGTTCCGGAGTCCGGCGGGCAACCTCCTTCCAAGGGGAGCAAGCCCACCGTGCCGGTGACCCCCGTCTAACCGGAGGCGCCAGACAATCTGTCGGAGGCGCTCCAAGGCGCCTCCATCGACGAGGAGCACCGCACCATTATGAGTGCGGTGGTCCAGAAGGTTCAGCCCGCCAAGAGCGGACTGACTGAAGCTTGTACTAGCCTTTTAACAGGCTTTGAGGTAATTAAAGAATGTGTAAATAATATTACCGCATAGACAGTAGCCCGTGATGCTCTGTTTGGTGTTCGGGAAGAAAAGCCGAATAGAGGATCAAATAAAATTCGCAGGAGTCTAACAAAAAGGAGTCAATATGCGTATGCAGGCTTCTCTGCTGGCGTCCGCCGCACTGACCGCAGAAGTGGACACGCTAAAGCAGAACCTTGAGCGGTCCGAGCAAGAGCTCGGGCATGCCAAGAAGCAGCTCGAGGAAAATGAAGGTAAGAAATAGCTTGTTTAAGTATATATATAAAAAGTGCAATTGCAAAAAATGACAGGAGTATCGTGGCTATTGTAGGGGCCACGTTTGAGGTGGCAACCCTTAAGCAAGCGCTGGTCGAGGCCAAGAAGAGGGCGGCCACGGAGCGCAACGAGCGGGAGAAGTATGAGGCCCAGGTTGGCAAGGTGCGGCAAGAGCTCCTGCCTCTCATGAAAAAACATGAGAGTTTGGAGCTTGACTCAAAGACGCGAGTGTCCGAGCTTGCGGTGGCTATTAAAGATGCCAAGTCTGCGAAGGCCGAATGCCAGAAGACCCTCCAGGAGTTGGATGCGGTGAAAAATATAGCGGCGGGTAAGGCATTCTTTATGCAAAGTAAACATGTAAACGTGAGTTACTTGTTACTTACCCGAATCCGGAGTTCTCTAGGAGCCTTCGTGCATCTTCCCCGTAGCGTGTCTGATGCTGCCACATTCTATCGAGCCGAGGAGGGCATCTCGACAGGGAAGGTGTTCTGGTCTTAGTATGCTGAGGCCGGACACCCCGTTCCCCTGAGCGACCAGCTGAAGCAACAGGTGGAGCTCCAGAAGGCGGCCGAGCAGCCCATGAAGGGCCTCATAGTTCGGCTGTGGCCTAGAGAGGCTCTGCCTGGGAGCTATTTCGGGCTGGTGCGGCGGCTGATGGGGGCCTGTCCAAGGCTCGAAGTCATCAAGCGCTTCGTCTGCATTGAAGGTGCCCGTAGGGCCCTTGCCCGTGCTAAGGTGCACTGGGGCAAGCTGGATGCTGAGAAGCTTGTGAAGGACGGGCCACCGTCGGGGAAAGAGCATCGCAAGCCTGAGAATTATTATAAGGATGTTCTGAAGGGTGCCTGCCTTATAGCGGATGAATGTTCCAGGGATGTAATTTTTGAGTAAAACTCGCTCATTTTGTCCTGTGCGCTGAAAACTTGTTCATATGCGCTAAGCAATGCTGTTGGAATTTAAAATATTACCTTCTGTGCGGCTGTTTATCAATTCTGAGAGATGGCGAGTCGTCGGCTTCTGCCCCCGTGCCGCTAGTGCTGGGTGTTCAGGGATAAACATGAGCGCTCTTTTTCCCATGTTTGGGTCCTTCGAGGGAGGCGCTCAGCACAACGAACAAGGCAATCGGACTATAATGCTTGAACACTCTAACTTAGCCATAGAATTCTATAATTTTAAATTTCGGCGAAGCCCCTGGCATTCAGAAGACCGAGTTCGGGGCGCTATCCAAGCCTTGGCCGGATAGAGCCGACTCCTCGCTCTAAGCGGCTAAGTCTTTAGGGACTCGAAAAACCTCTCGAACAGCGACCAACTCTCGCTTCATCATGACAGTCAGTTTTAGCTTTCTCTACCGAGGTGCTCGACCCAGCTCAACTGGGGCACAATCACAGTAGTTCTCCTAGTGCTACCTTAGCCGATATAGTGGAATGTAAGGCACCAAAACATAGGAGCCGGGCAAACCCAACTATTGACCCAAGACATGATTTAGAGCCGATGCATATAATGCTATAAGTTCGGGGTGCCGCACTTGTTAAAGTGTTCGGCCTTCTCACACCATGTTGAGGGGTACTAAAGCCCCTGGCGTATTTTGGCCGTACCGAAGTGTACGGGTGCAACATGTCGTTAAGGAACATATATTTGTAAAAAAAGTAATGCAAAAATAGACAAACGCTATGCATTGTTTATTAAAAAGGGCTGCGATCAAAGCAGAACGATACAAATAATGTGATAAGCAAAAGGTTGGACTATTTAACATGTCCGTTCCAGGGGCAGGCTGCGGAATGGTATGCGAAACAGGTATACTGCTCGTGATACAGATCACCTAGGAGCCGTAATGCGGCATGGCTTGTCTACTTCCCTGGTTCTTGCATCGTTTGTGCGGCAATTGAACTGCCGAACAGGCCTTTCGAAGAATGGAGTCCTGAAAGTAAGAGAAAATTAAAAAATCGGCAGCCCCTGGTGCGGTTTAAGCCGTGTTTCGGGCGTGCCATGATGGTGCCCCTCCCCCTGTACCCATGGTATTTCTAGAGCGTAGTTATGTACGCGAAGCACTGGCATCGCATTTTTGCGAGGCTGGGGTTGGGGCCGTATTGCTACGCCTGCTCGGAACGTGCCAGGCGGTCTTGTTGTAGGTTACTCCGGGCGCGCTTGACGGTGTCCGGACGTTTAATGGCCGGACTGGAGAACTGCCTGGAGAGGCTGCTTTGTACTTCCGCTGCAATTGCCGCCGTGTGCTCCTTCGTTCGGAGGGAGCGTTCGGTGTTTCCATTAACTGTAGTTACTCCTCGAGGGCTTGGCATCTTGAGATTAAGGTATGCGTAGTGAGGTACCGCGTTGAACTTGGCGAATGCGGTTCGCCCGAGCAGTGCATGATAGCCACTGCGGAATGGGACTATGTCGAAGATTAGCTCCTCGCTTCAGAAATTATCCGGAGATCCGAAGACCACTTCAAGTGTGACTGAGCCTGTACAGTTGGCCTCTACACCTGGTATTACGCCTTTAATGGTCGTTTTGGTGGGCTTAATCCTCGAGGGATCTATGCCCATTTTTCGCACTGTATCCTGGTAAAGCAGGTTCAGGCTGCTGCTGCTGTCCATAAGGACTCTAGTGAGATGAAATCCATCAATAATTGGGTCTAGAACCAATGCGGCGAATCCGCCATGACGGGTGCTAGTGGGATGGTCCCTTCGATCAAAGGTGATCGGGTAGGAGGACCATGGGTTGAACTTTTGGGCGACTGGCTCTACCACGTATACGTCCCTTAACGTGCGCTTCCACTCCTTCTTGGGGATGTGGGTTGCGTATATCATGTTCACCGGCCGCACTTGTGGGGGAAAACCCTTCTGTCCACTGTTGTTCGGTGGCCGGGGCTCTTCGTCGACATCGCTATTCAGCCCCTTGTCGGTATTTTCGGCATTTAACTTGCCCGCCTGCTTGAACACCCAACAATCCCTGTTGGTGTGATTGGCCGGCTTTTCAGGGGTACCATGTATCTGGCACAAGCGGTCGAGTATTCGGTCCAAACTGGACGGGCCCCTAGGATTTCTTTTGAATGGCTTTTTCCGCTGACCGGATTTATAGCCTCTGAATCCGGCATTAACTGCCGTATCCTCAGCATTGTCGCCATTCATGCGGCGCTTCTTCTTGTTGCAACGCGACGTGCCACTACTGTCCCTGGTATCCGAATTACCAGGGTTCTTGGTCATATTGTTACTACGAGCAAGCCAGCTATATTCTCCCGCGCAAAAGCGGGTCATGAGTGTCGTGAGTGCTGCCATAGATTTCGGCTTTTCCTGTCCAAGGTGCCGGGCAAGCCACTCGTCACAGATATTGTGCTTGAAGGCTGCTAGGGCCTCTGCGTCCGGACAATCGACTATTTGATTTTTCTTTGTTAGGAACCGTGTCCATAATTGCCTGGCCGATTCCTCTGGCTGCTGAATTACGTGACTTAGGTCATCGGCGTCTGGGGGTCGCACATAAGTGCCCTGGAAATTGTCGAGAAATGCGGCTTCCAGGTCCTCCCAACAACTGATTGATCCTGTTGGCAAGCTGTTAAGCCAATGCCGAGCTGGTCCTTTAAGCTTGAGTGGTAGGTATTTGATGGCGTGGAAATCATCGCCGCGGGCCATGTGGATATGAAGGAGATAATCCTCGATCCATACCGCAGGATCTGTTGTGCCATCATATGATTCGATGTTTACGGGTTTGAAACCCTTAGGGATTTGATGATCCATTACTTCGTCTTTGAAGCATAGTGGGTGTGCGTCGCCTCTGTACTGGGCTTTATCACGACGTAGCTCCAATGAGCTTTGTCTACTGTGTTCGGCCCTACCGGATTTGTGTCCGGCGTGATGGTTACCATCTCGAGTCGTGGGGCGCCCACGCGATCCATAGATCGATCTTCTTTGCCTTGCCTTGTCCTCCAACATATCTTGCAGGTCAGGAGCATTTTCCCGTGCCTTGGTACGGGGTGCGGCTTGAGTGGAGGGCCGAGAGGCCTCTCTGTTGCGGCCACGAGGTGGCCGGTCGGCCGTATCAAGTCCTGGTGATGTAGGTTTAGGTGCTTCCTCCTCTAATCGGGGTAGCAACCTGTGCTTTGGGTAGCTCTTGGAGGGGCGTTCGAGTTTATGCTCTTCGGCCGCAAGGACTTCAATCCATCTGTCGACTAGCAAATCTTGATCAGCTCTAAGCTGTTGCTGTTTTTTTCTTGAGGCTTCTTGCCGTGGCCATAAGCCTGCGTTGAAAACGCTCTTGCTCGACGAGATCCTCTGGCATGACGAATTCGTCCTCGTCGAGGCTTGCCTCGTCTTCGGAGGGAGGCATATGATTATCATCCTCGACCTCTCTGCCTACCGCTCTCTCATGAGGGCTGATTTCTCCATCCTCCTGTGCTGAATCTTGCTAGAGGGGGTTTTCTTCGGCACTCCCCGGAGTATTATTATCTCCCGTGCTAGATTCACCGTATTTGTTTTGGCGGGATTTTGAGCGGCGCCGCTGACGCCGGCGCTTAGGATGTTTCTTGGAGGGGTCATCCTCCGCTGTTCCATCGCCATCTCCTTCTTTTGGGGTGTCCACCATGTATATTTCATATGACGAGGTTGCTTTCCAGGGCCCAATAGGCACTGGTTCTTCATCGTCTCCTTCATCAGTGTCCATACTGTCGACGTCTTCGGACTCGAAGTCGAGCATGTCGGTTAAATCGTCGACACTGGCTACAAAGTGGGTGGTGGGTGGGCTTTGAATTTCTTCATCGTCCGTATCCCAACCTTGCTGACCGTAGTCCGGCCAGGGCTCTCCTGATAAAGAGAGAGACTTTAGTGTCTTCAGAATATCGGCAAAAGGCGAGTGCTGAAAGATGTCCACGGCAGTAAACTCCATGATCGGCGCCCAATCGGATTCGATCGGCAAGGGCGCGGAGGGTTCGGAGTCTGGAGAGGAGTCCGGCTCCTTGGAGTCACGAGTCTCGCAGAGTGCGGGGCTGGTGTTTGGCTCGATCACCATTGGGATCGCAGCCCCCGAGGCGGCGTCCAATCGCCCATTCTTGATCAGCGCAGTTGGCTCCGAATTAAGGGTCCAAGCCGATGCGGGTGCGGCCTCCAGGGCACTGTTCGGAAGCAGAGCTAGATCATGCTCGTCGTGACAGTGCGGTGCGCTCGGCAGTGGCTCGAATCCATCGAAGATCAAGTCCCCGCGGATGTCAGCCGTGTAGTTTAAACTTCCAAATCTGACCTGACGGTTAGGGGCATAGCTTTCGATCTACTCCAGATGGCCAAGTGAATTGGCCCGCAGTGCGAAGCCGCCGAAGACGAAGATCTGTCCAGGGAGGAAGGTCTCACCCTGGACTGCATCGCTATTGACGATCGTAGGAGCCATCAAGCCTGACGGCGACGACACAAAGGAACTCTCAATGAAAGCACCAATGTCGGTGTCAAAACCAGCGGATCTCGGGTAGGGGGTCCCGAACTGTGCGTCTAGGCCGGATGGTAATAGGAGGCAAGGGACACAAAGTTTTACCCAGGTTCGGGCCCTCTTGATGGAGGTAAAACCCTACGCCCTGCTTGATTAATATTGATGATATGGGTAGTACAAGAGTAGATCTACCACGAGATCAGAGAGGCTAAACCCTAGAAGCTAGCCTATGGTATGATTGTTGTTCTTTATGTTGTCCTACGGACTAAAACCCTCTGGTTTATATAGACACCGGAGAGGGTTAGGGTTACACAAAGTCGGTTACAATGGTAGGAGATCTATATATCCATATCGCCAAGCTTGCCTTCCACGCCAAGGAAAGTCCCTTCCGGACACAGGACGAAGTCTTCAATATTGTATCTTCATAGTCCAGGAGTCCGGCTGAAGGTATAGTCCGGCCATCGGACACCCCCTAATCCAGGACTCCCTCAGTTCCGATAGGTGGTGCTATCGTACATCCACGTTGATGGAGACTTCTACCCACGAAGGGTAACGGTTGCGTTAGTCCACGGAGGGCTCCACCCACGAAGGGTGCACGAAGAAGCAACCTTGTCTATCCCACCATGGCCAACGCCCACGAAGTACTTGCCTCACTAGGGTAGATCTTCACGAAGTAGGTGATCTCCCTGCCCGTACAAACTCCTTGCTTCAACTCCACAATCTTGTCGGAGGCTCCCAAGTGACACCTAACCAATCTAGGAGATTCCACTCTCCAAAATATAATACATGGTGTGTTGATGATGAACTCCTTGCTCTTGTGGTTCAAATGATAGTCTCCCCAACACTCAACTCTGTCTCACGGATTTGGATTTGGTGGAAAGATGATTTGAGTGGAAAGCAACTTGGGGAAGGCTAGAGATCAAGATTCATATGGTTGGAATGGAATATCTTGCTCTCAACACGTGAGTAGATGGTTCTCTCTCAGAAAATGTATGTTGGAAGTGTAGGCACGTTCTGATGGCTTTCCTTACTAATGAAGGAAGGGTGAAGGGGTAGATATAGCCTCCACACAAAATCTAACCGTTACACACAAATCACCAAACTCGGTGGGACCGAATCATGATACTCGGTCAGACCGATTTAGTTCAAAATGTGAATGTCAGGCTTTTTGGTGGGACCGACATGACAACTCGATGGGACCGATTTCATTAGGGTTAGGGCATAAGTCAATCTCAGTGAGACCGATTACACAAACTCGGTGAGACCAATTTTGGTAACGAGCTAACCAGAGAGTTGGTCAGGCAAACTCGGTGGGACCGAATCGCTCATTTTGGTGAGACCGAAACGTTACGAAGGGGAAACAGAGAGTTTGCATTGCGAACTCGGTGGGACCGATCGCTGATCTTGGTTGGACTGAAACGTTACAAAGGGAAACAGAGAGTTTGCAATACCATCTCGGTGATACCGAAGTGACTAGGGTTTGTGGCAGTGGCTATGTCAAGTGAACTCAGTGGTGTCGGATAGATCAAATTGGTAGGGCTGAGTTTGACTTTTGGTTTGGGACATATGTGGATATGAGAAAGTGGTTGAGGGCTTTTGGAGCATTTCACTAAGCATTTTGAGCAAGCAAGCCATTAAGCAACACTTCATCCCCTTTTAATAGTATTGGCTTTCCTATGGACTCAATGTGATCTTGGATCAATGAAACGAAAATGCAGAGTCTTGAGCTTGAGCCAATATGTGTCCTTAGCATTTTGTGGGGTCCACATTCCTAATCCATGCCATGCCAATCATTGAACTTTCTGAAATGATCATCTTGAAATAGCATTAGTTCAATGAGCTATATGTTGTTTGTAATTACCAAAACCACCCAGCGATAGTTGCACTTTCACAGACCTATTGCAGGAGCAGATGCAGACATTATGAATGTTTGACAAGCTAGGTATGATGACTACTTGATAGTTTAGCACACCATCACTACTGCAGGATTGTCCAAACGCGACACTACGATCAAAGACCCTTCAACGAAATTGTGTGCGATGCCATAATCACAAACGGTGGTGTAAAAAACCCATCAAAAAGGTGCAAAACATTTGCGATGACGGATGCATCAAACACAGTTCATATTTTAGTTGCGTGTGCGATGCGGGGCATACGGTCCAGTTCAATTAACTATTTGGGATGAGGAGGAACAAAAGAAATGGGCAACCAGATGAAGGCGTGTGTGATATATGGCATACGGTTCACTAGGATGAACTGTGTGTGATTAGGCAACACAATGGAAACGGTTCAACTGAACAAGATGTGTGTGATACGCGGCAAATAGGTCCGTTATCAGAAATGTCTGCGAAGACCAATAATAACATAGACGATTGCTGCTAATAAGCCGTGTGATTTGCTTTGTCTAGAGTAGAATAACATGTATATATATAACTGAAATAAACATCCAATTACGTAAGTGACTATACAGATCATTCACACACACCTCAATAAACAATTGCATGGATTCTAAAGTAGGAGAAATGATCGTCTAGTCATCTACTTCTTGTGACGCTCCCGCCACTGCTATGTGGCTCGATCCCTCGTTTGGGTCAGGAAGAAGACAGTTCCTCATGTCAACGATCCGCCTGTACATCTCGTAGCTTGTGTACGCGTACATGGATGCGTACTTGACATGTTGTTCATCAAGTCTCTTATGCCACACGTTGTGCCAGGCATTCCTGTCTTTATTGCTCTCATTCTTCATCTTCATGTAGTAGGGGTCGATGATGGCCGAGGCGAGGTCAACCAGGGAGTTTAGTTTGTTTTTGTCGCTGCCCCAGATCTTGTAGTCGCGCTAGATATTGACAAGATTCGGGCATTTCAATCACGAAACCTTTAGCGCTTTTAGATCGTTGGTGGTGTCCACCGCAATGAAACTGTAGTCAGAGCTGTTGATAAACCTGGAGAAATGCTCGCAAGGCGTTGTGGCCAGGTGGTAGTGGTAGACGATGACGTCATGTCGCACGCACAACTGGGCGACATCAACCTTCTGATCGTGCCCGACATGACCCATGGTGTACTCGAGGTCGAAGCCGACCACTTAGTACTTGTCCTCGGCAAGGAACTGCTCCATAGTTTGGATGGAGCTCTCCACCGAGACCGGATCATTCGTGTACACCACCAAGAGAGCCTTCCCCCTCACATGGGTCTCCACGATGTGTTGCGTGGTGAACTGTCCACCGTTGTTGTCGTCAGCCGCTTGGAGCGCCATTGGAGCCACGGGGAGCGCCATTGGAATCACTGGATGTTCTCTTTGCATGTGTCCTTGTGGGTGTTCTTATTGTGTCGTGCGAGACGAGAGATGAAGGTAAATGACCGCAGGAAAAAAAGGGGGCCGGGCGGCATGGATTCTTGGCGCGTCCGCATGGTAGTTTTTGAAGTGGGTAAATGCATCGTTGCATCGCGCCCGGTGCAACCGCATGCACACGAACGTGCATGATCGTGCGCAGGCCCCAAACACTGGCAGCGCACATGGAGGGAAGAGGGCAGAGCACCCGGAGGGACGCGAGAGCAGAGCGCGTGTGGCGGGACGCGAGTATAGCGCGCCGCGGCTGCGTGAACCGCAAGCAATCACACGCATAGAGCAGTTGAGCACACAGAAAATGGTCGCCTACAAGCCGGCCGACACTTGCGTCGCTGCATAGAGAGCGGCCGTGTGCTACCACCTCCATCTAGTATATAGTCCCCTTTATATTCTGTGCCATACTTTTCCCTCAAATTTAACCAATAAATGTTAATGCATGTTATAAAAATTATATAATTGGAAACTATGTTCAAATACGAATCCAACTATATAATCTTTGGCCACATGCATTTTTATTTTATTAGTTAAATCATACTTATAAACCATATGTGTACATACTTATAAACCATATGGGGGTATAGTTGGTAATTAAATCGCAAACGTTTTTTATTAACCGTATGTGTATGTGGCCTTTGTTCCTCCTCTCGCACGTCTTGTCACCCTGCTGCCGCAGAAGGCTTATAACGCAAGCTTGCGCAGCGCGCGAGGGCATTCTTTTGGCCAAACGGTGGCGCCAATGAATCGTTGGTGAGCCCATTCCCGCGCAACCTCGCAGGTTGCCGCGCAAGCGTCCCGCCCGACTCGGTGAAATCCCCCAAAATCCCAATGCTTACTGGCTTGCTATAAAAACACTCACGGTCGGCGAGTCTTGCGTCACATTTTCCCCTCCCTCCCTGTAGCTTATCTTCTCTGCTTCTCCCACAATTGCCAATGGCACCGGTCTGTCATCGTCGCTCAGCCACTCCGCCGTCATTAGAAGACAGCTCCAGCTGGGAGGCTACACCGCGGCGGCGGCGCAGTCCTGGGCGTTGTGTAGTGCGCATGGCGTCCCTGTTGGGTGTGCGCAGAACACCCACCACATGCTCCGCCGCCGGTGCCCATCGGCAGTTGTTGCCGGCCGCCGTTGCCGCCATACCACCATCGAAAGCTAAGGCCACCGCCCGCTCCGCCGCCGCGGCCCAAAGGGGGGAGCTGGCCGTCGTGGCCACCACCCCACCACCGGCCACCACCCCACTGCCAGCCACCGTGGCCATCACCCGCTCCACCACCACGGTCCGAAGGCGGGAGGTGGTGGTCGTGGCCGCCACCCCGTCGTCGGCCACCGTGGCCGCCAGCCCACGGTCAACCGCCGGGGTCATCACCAACTCCGCCACCGCCGCCCGAAGGCGGGAGCCGGATGCCCGCACGTGCGTCAGCGACCTTGCGCGCTACACCGAGTTCCCGTGGGAGGAGGAGGAGCGCCTCGTCGAGCATGCAAAGAGCCTTATGCTACCTCATGAGCACTGCGTTGGTTTTCCCGTGAAGAGGAAAGGGTGATGTAGTAAAGTAGCGTAAGTATTTCCCTCAGTTTTTGAGAACCAAGGTATCAATCCAGTAGGAGATCACGGTCGAGTCCCACGCACCTAGACAAACAAATAAGAACCTTGCAACCAAAGCGATAAAGGGGTTGTGAAAGTGCTAGTGATCGACAAGAGGGGGGGTGAATAGGCGATTTTTAAGGAAGTCTTCAAAACATGGGAGTTTTGATGACAAATGATAGAAATAAACCTATTAGCATGCAGCGGAAGGTAGACTACACTAAGCAAACCATAGTCAAGTATTCAATGAAGTGAAAGCACAACATCTAATGGCAGCTAGGCAGTATGGATCAGGTAGGAAGATAGTATGAAGCCAATCAGAACAAGCAGTCACTCAGTGAAGACAAAAGATAATGCAATCATACAATGACTTCATAAGGACCAACAGTAAATAAAGAGATGGGAAGGATATAACCAGTGACTCGTTGAACACAATGATTTGTTGGACCAATTCCAGTTGTTGTGACAATTGTACATCTGGTTAGGGAGGCTGAGATTCAACTCAGAAGACCGTGTCTTCACCTTATTCCCCTTGAGCTAAGGACACCCATTCCTCACCCAATCACTCTGGTAAGTCTTCAAGGCAGACTTCCAAACCTTCACAGACTTCATTCACCGGGGATCCACAATGACTCTTGGATGCTCAGAACGCGACACCTAACCGGCTGGAGGATTCACAGTCCTCAAGTGTAATAAGTTTTCAGATCACACAGACATGAAGACTTAAGTGATGCCTAACACTCTTTGGCTCTGGGTGTTTAGGGCTTTATCCTCGCAAGGAATTCTCTCTCAAAGGCTTCGAGGTGGGTTGCTCTCAAACGACAAAATCCATACACTAACTCTGAGCAGCCGACCATTTATGGTTGTAGGGGGTGGGCTATTTATAGCCACTAGGCAACCCGACCTGATTTGTCCGAAATGACCCTGGGTCACTAAGGAACTGACACGTGTTCCAACGTTCAGATTTCAAACACACACGGCAACTTTACTTGGGCTACAAGCAAAGCTGACTTATCCAACTCTGGATAAGATTTGCTCTCATAGTCTTTACTCGAAGACATAGGATTTTGGTTAAGCATCACTTCAGTCATTCTGACTGGTTCTCTTGGACCCCACTTAAGTACGGTGGTTCCTATGACTCAACAAAGAAGAAAAAGAACAACGAAACAACTAAGTATTCGTGCTCCATAGTCTTCACGCGATGTCTTCTCTTGTCATAGTCTTCAATGTGAATGTCTTCACATACCACCTTGGACTTCAATGTCTTCATACATTTTTAGGGGTCATCTGTGGTAGGAAAACTGAATCAATGAGGGACTTCTACCTATGTTATCCTGCAATTCTCACAAACACATTAGTCCCTCAACCAGGTTTGTCGTCAATACTCCAAAACGAACTAGGCGTGGCACTAGATGCACTTACAATCTCCCCCTTTTTGGTGATTGATGACAAACAGGTTGAAGTTTTCAATGGGGAATAAAATACGTGAAATTGTAAAGGATAGGTTATTGTCTTCATTAGTTGCAAAGGCTCCCCCTGAAGATGTGCATATAAGTACTTTGCTCTTGGAATGCAAATGCACATGGCAGGTTGTACTTGTGGAGATCCTCTTCAACCTATGATGACAATTCATCATGCATGATATGATGTAACGAACATAATGACATGCATAATGAAAAATGGACGTCTGCAAAATGGCCTAAGTGCGGAATTTATCATCGCACATGCAGAATTTATCATCGCATCACAGAATAGCAAATAAGTAGCAGACGACCATCGAGTTTAAGTGTTACAACTCAAAGAACCAAATGTATTGAAAAGCAAGAGTTGTAAGCACTTGGCAAAAGTAGCAAAAGGTAAAGCAACCACCCATATGGACCCGCTTGAAGACTATCAACTCATATGCTTCTCCCCCCTTTGTCAGTAAGGACCAAAAAGGTTCGAAGACATAGAGAGCCTACTTGTTCCCATGAGGTGCAGGCGAGGTAGCAGGGTCGTCGTTGAGGTCCGGTGGTGCAGAAGAACTTGGTGCAGTGTCAACACGCGCTGAAGTTGGAGGAGGTGAGGTTGCATCATCTTGGTCATCAATGACTCTAGCATTCACTGTCACAGCTGACGACGAATAGTCAGAGTCTTCAAGTGAGGAAGTCTGACGCAAGTGAGCATTCCTGGGAGGAGTTGAGTCAAACTTGAATCATTCGGTGAAGCCATCGTCTTGCAGATCAGCTTCAACACTAAGTAATGTCAAACTCTTCCACGACCTCCAACAGGTTTCGTGAGTGACAAAGGAATTTTTGGTGGCAAGATTGCGAATGTGGTTGACATCCACCAAGAGGCTTTGCATCTAACGCTTAAGCCAGTCGTGATGTTTGTCTTGTTTCTGGTGTAGCGCGACAAGAAGCTCTCGGTCATTTAGGACACGAGATTGCCTTTGAGGCCTTTGCGCAATGGTGCTACCAGTGGCGTCAGTTTGAGCACGAGGTGCACGTGTGTTGCCAGCAAGGGGATAAACACGAGAAACTGCTGGAACTCCTTCAATAGGCTGGGTGAAGCTTTGGTGATCAACATTATGAAGATAAATGGGATCTTTAGCAGGCTCTGGGTAAATAGCTTCAACCGATAGATCAACCTCTGGCAAGAAGACAAGATGATTGCACGCAGACGGCTGATAGTTGATTGCAGAGTGAAGCTTGATAAGGCGCATTACCCATGGAGCATAAAACTTTAGACCAAAAATGTCAGAGCCAAATGCAGCCAACTGTCTGATGAAGAAGTCTTGAGCATTGAAGCTGATGCCATTGAAGATATAGAAAACCAAAGTCTTCATTGCTCCTTCAAGCTTCGCTGCAGATGAATGTCCTTTGACAGGCCATAGAGTCTTTTTGATGATATGGTAAATGGTGCGAGGTCGGTACTCTAGGTCTTCAACAATGAATTCAGACGGGTATTCAGCATCGTGAGCAGAGGCTTCATCATGCTCAGAATTTGACTCATGTTGGGTTCTGGCTTCTGAAAAATGCTTTCCAAGGCATTCTGGTGTTGTTGACAACCTGGTTCATAGTATTCACCAGGAGTGGGCAGGCCTGTGAGCTCAATGATATCAAGAGCTTTGGATTCATGATGGACATTGTCTGTCATCCACTCAAGGACCCAAGTCTTTGGATCCCCGTTGTAGCCTCGAATGTGAAGAGTTGCATAGAACTGTAGCAGAAGCTCTTCATTCCAGTGTTCCTTATCTGTGACAAAGTGCAGCAGTCCAGCATCTCTGAAGCAATCCAACACTTCTTCAAGGCAGGGCAGGCTAGCTATAGCTTCAGAGTCGAGGCGCATATGTGGAAATATGGTCCCTTGATTGTATAGGACGCAGGAATAGTAGCTGCGCTGCTGATAGCTCCAGCACCGATCTGATGGAATGCGAGGTTTGGTATAAGGGTTCTTGGCGCTGTTGAATAAGGTGCTATGTGCCACGAAGCCATTCACATTGAAGACCCTAGGAGAAGTTGCATTGCCTGGGAATCATGGAAGTCTTGGCTTGGGCTTCTATATGAAAGGTCTGTGCTCGACATGATAGTCAAATTGGGGACCTGCAGCAGGTGGAGGAACCAGAATGGGCCATCGAACCATAACAGGCTGACCACGATAAAATGACAGCTCAATGGTGTGAGGTCTTGGAGGGGGAACAGGAGCATTGGCATTGTTGTTGACATGGGCTTCAGGGGCCACATTGGCTTCAGGTGCTTGCACCTCAGGTGCTTCAGCAGTGTCTTCGGGTGCTGCAGTGGCTTCAGGCGCTTGTACTTCTGGCACCGCAGTAGCTTCAGGCGCCACATTAGCTTCAGCCATGACAATGTCATTGGCTTCAGTGGTGATGTTGGTGGCCGCCTCAGGATTGTTAACCTCCACTTCAGAAGCTGGAGGGTCGGACACGTTCTCCTCGAGAATAACATCTTGGTGGGATGGGGGGTGTAGCAACTCTTTCTGCTTTAACTCTTGGTTCTTCTTCTTCATCGGCTGATGCAGCCAGAATATCTTCAGCCATTTTGGCTTCAGACCCAGACACGTGCATAGTGGGAGTAACTTGGGGCCTTGGTCCTTTGCGAAGCCTACGTAATGCTGGCGACGCTTGCGGAGATGGAGTGTGCTGGGACTCAAAGTCATCGTCATCTTGCACTGGTGAGGTGGCTTGCAGTTGGGGAGAACTTGGGGTGTCTTGTCGTTGTGGATGATCAGCCCACGATGCATCCTGAGCAGTTGGCGTCAGAGGACGACCAATGCTGATGAGTTCGCTGTGTGTGAGCACAAGCGATGATACCAATTGGTGCTCGATCTGAGGAAGGACTTCATCATCTTCAACATTGTTGTGAGGACCAATGTCTTCAGCTGCGGTGGGGTCAACAGCTGGATTGTCTTCAGCTTCCGGAGCCTCTAGGGAAGCAGGCTCATGAACTACCACTTGGCGTTCTTGATTTTCAAACGCAGGACGAGCTACTGAGATTGGCTCGGCCTCAAGGGGCTCTGTGGGAGCAGCCTAATCTCTCTTCTTGGTTTAGCGTTTCTTAGTTGGAGGAGCATCATCAGTGGTGCCCTTGGTTTTGCGCTTTCTGGCTTCAGCCTCAGCTGCCCTTGTTTTCTTCAGTTCTGAAGCCACTGTGGGGACCTTAGGCTTCGAGCCTGTCATACTGGCTGGGAAGACAATTGGATGTACTTCCTGCCTTGGTGCTTTGGGTTCTGCCACAGCTGGCTTCATCTTCTTCTTGGCAGCCATTCTAGGGTCGATGCCTGGTCGCCCCAAGGCCTTGCGCTTTTCATCTTCATTGTATCCCTGAACACATTTAGCAGCAAGATCCTTCATGCGCTCACGAGAACCTTTGGCTTCTTCGCGTTTGGTTCAGAATGCTTCCTTAAGATCATGCATCATGGTCTGGAAGTTCTGAATGTCTTCAACATTGAGCTTGGCCATATGCTTCTTGAACTGAGCCTTTTGATAATCTATCTTATGCTTGATATCAACAATCTTCTGAGCTAGAGCCAGCTCAGCAGCAATGGCTCCATGGAAGGCGACGCTAAGGCCAATGGGAAGCTGAAGATCATCAAAGCTAACACTTGGGCTGTCAAACCACTCATCAATGAATGTGTTGATGATTTCAACATCAAAGAGAGGTAGGTCATTGATTCTGCCTCTTGCTTGCTCTTGATCAACTGCTCAAGAGCGTCATCGCCAAGATCATCATCACTGGACAGATCAATGGCGTCATTCTCATTTCGTAGAACAGCGGCAGGGGTCAGTGCTTGGCTGGTGGGTTGCATGGGCATCTTCACTTTGGAGGGCTTGGAGATGCGTGACAGATCTTCAGACTGCACACTGTGTTCAGGAGGTGTAGTGGCCAGAGGCTTCACCCGTGAAACCTTTGGTGCAGGGGCAGGCTTCGAAGGTTTAGGCTTCTTCAGTTTCTTTGGCTTCAGTGGTGCAGGCGCTTCGTCAGATTCAGCATCGTCTGCAGGTTGATCCACGACTGCCCCTTGAACCATAATATGAGTGATGAGACCTTCCAGGTTGTAGAAGGGCCCAACAAGATTGGGTCCAGCTTCACATGAGCCATCGACACGAGGAGCAGAGGGGCCTGGATTGAAGTCTAATCCCCGTGAATTCTTGTTTTCTTTGGCCGAGTTCCTGGCAAACTGAAGGTTGCGCTTGAACAGATTGTCGTCATGACACCATAACAATGACGATGGGTCTGCATCTGCAGGCTGTGGTCCACGGACCATGTAGGGATAGAAGCCTTGTTCAATGACTTCAACTCTGCACCTGGGTTGAAGATTTTTGTATAGGATGTCTCCCCACGGTCGCTTGATGGCATTCTTCTCAGCATACTCCTGGGTCACGAACCTGTACTTGAACCATTATTTTGCCCAATATCTTTGAATCCATTGGATTCGAGTTTACCGCTGATTGTAGTCCTCCTCCGGATCTGTCTTGTACAGCTCATAGAGGTCAGGAGGCAGATCTCTTGAGGTGTTACCACAACGCTGTCTGCCACCCTTCCTTGCAGATTTTTCTGGTACCATGAAGTTTAGACTGAAAGGCTTCGAAACTGTCAAAGTCTTTCGTCTACTGGTCAGACAAGAACTGGCTTCAGGAGAATTTATATGATGCTGTAAGAATTCTGCAAATGAATGCGGACTATGAGAACCAAGGGATTCTCCCATGGACATGTACATGTGATAGCATTAAGGTGCGAGGGAAGGGGAAGAGGTCATATGCATTCTCAGAAGATTTTGAAGATAAATCAGTTTAGTAGACATTGACCTCATAGTGCGAAGACATTCACTCATAGATAGAGAGTTGGTTCCAGATTTGTACGAATCCACGAATAAGTACAAGTGAGGAATCTAACTACTTTGTGAACCATAAGTGAACATACTAGGCATATTATGAGATGCAGTATGAAATAGATCCAACTTGTGTGAACAGAAACTGCTTGTGGTAGAAAAGGATGAATCTATCGGATCAATGAGACTGTAAAAAAGGAGGTTTTATTTACCACACGAGGAACTGCTAGACGGAGTGGGAGAGGAGCCCGAGCAGTTCGATCTTCCGTGCCCTAACTTGGTGACGGAGGACACCAATGGCGACGGCGGAGAATATGATGTCCGTGGCCGGTGTGAGGACGACATCGGTGAGGTTGCGGTAGCTAAGCGCTTCGTCGCCGGTGTCGTCGAGGGCTAGCGGTGGCGCTAGGGTTTGTGCGAGAGTGGGAGAAATGATAATGACTGTGGTGAGGCATGTATTTATAGGGACAGGGACGACATAGTGTTATTACACAGGTGCTCCTGGCGGTTCACATCTGAAGGACACATGGCTATCATGCAACACATCGGAGGTTGTTCCACGTTCCCATGCACGCCTGGATTGTCGGGTGGTCGTTCCCACTTCTCCGGGTTTCAGGTGGAAGGATTTAGCATTGAAAACGGATTAATGTTTGTCTCTGTGTCTTCTGCTGACAAGGACAAAGAGAAGACATTTTGACAGTGTCAATAAAATGCATATGATTTGGATAGATATACTTAGGAAAGAAGTATAGAGGGGTTAGGGTCCGATCACATTCACTTAGTTCAAAAGATTCAGCAAGAAGCCATAGCTATAAGTGAATGCTGTAGAGGCCAGAAACCAAATCAGTACGTTGAAGATAAACATGAGGTCATGTTAACATTGAAGACAAACAGAAAGCGTAGACTTTGCAAATGTAACGCCATGTGAGAAACACTTCTTAGGGAAGAATTTGGTGGTGGCATTACCCACCGTATAGGAAGTATTAGACCCAGACACGGCGCATAACTTTCGTGACGCTCTCAAGTCAAATTCCACGTTAATGTATTCACACTCAGAATGCAAGTCTTCATTGATTGAAGACATACGTTATTTTGTGTGTTGCACATCTAAATCATCAACATGCATAAGTGTTAGGAAGTGTTCCTGATCACAGGACATTTGAGGATTCCAAGCTATTTAGCTCACACCGTAACTTGCAAAACCTCTTCTCATCCAAGGGCTTTGTGAAGATATCTGCCAATTGCTCTTCAGTGTTGACGTGTATGATATCAATATCTTCCTTCATAACATGATCTCTGAGAAAGTGATGACGAATTTCAATGCGCTTTGTCTTCGAGTGCTGAACTGGGTTGTTAGCAATCTTGATGGCGCTCTCGTTATCGCAGTAGAGTGGCACTTGCTTCAGATGAATGCCATAATCTTTGAGTGTTTGCTTCATCCATAGAACCTGAGCACAGCAAGATCCAGCAGCAATGTATTCAGATTCAGTAGTGGAGAGAGATACACAGTTCTGCTTCTTTGAAGACCAACATACAAGTGGTCGTCCTAGAAAATGACATGTGCCTGATGTAGACTTGCGATCCACCTTGTCACCAGCATAATCAGCATCCAAGATTCCAACTAGATCAAACTCTGAGCCCTTTGGATACCATAATCCTAGTGTTGGGGTGTGAGTCAAATATCTAAGAATTTGCTTCACAGCTAGGTGATGTGATTCCTTTGGTGCCGCTTGGAACCGGGCACACATGCAAACACTAAGCATGAATAAGTGCCCACAGAAATTTGCTAGCTATGTTGCCCTTGAACGAGTGAGTGGACCTGGTGCATTGATGCTATCAATTATTCTCTCAATCTGTACTTCATTTGCAACACGAGGATGAGCAGGACGAAGATTTTGCTCCTGCTGATCATTGTCATCATTAGAAGGATTGTCATCAGGTTGAGCATTGTCTTCAGGTTGATCCTGTGCAGAGATGATGAGTTCCTCTTCAGGCTGAGCTTCAGACGGTATGATTTCTCCAGTTCCCATGAGTTTGATGGTTTCACTGGATGGAACTTCATCTAGCACATTTGGAAGGTGCTCTCTTTGCGAGCCATTAGTCTCATCGAACCGCACATCCACAGTTTCAACCACTTTATAGTGAAAGAGGTTGAAGACTCTGTAGGAGTGCGAATACTTTCCATATCCAAGCATAAAACCTTCATGTGCTTTCGGTGCAAATTTTGAAGTGTGATGTGAATCCTTGATCCAGCACCTGGCACAAAATACTCTGAAGTAACTGACATTTGGCTTATTGCCAGTAAGGAGCTCATAGGATGTCTTATTCAGAAGCTTGTGAAGATAAAAACGGTTGATTATATGGCATACAGTATCAATGGCTTCAGGCCAGAACTTTCTTGGAGTCTTGTATTCATCGAGCATCGTCCGGGCCATCTCAATAAGTGTTCTGTTCTTGCGTTCCACGACGCCATTCTGCTGCGGCGTGTACGGAGCTGAGAATTCATGAGTGATGCCCAAAGTATCAAGATAAGTGTCGAGGCCAGTGTTCTTGAATTCAGTGCCATTGTCACTTCTGATGTGCTTGATCTTGATGCCATAGTTGTTCATGGATCGATTGGCGAAGCGTCTGAAGACATCCTGCACTTCAGTCTTGTAGAGGATTATATGCATCCAAGTATATCTTGAATAATCATCAACAATGACAAAGCCATAGAGACAAGCAGTAGTAGTAAGAGTTGAGTAGTGAGTGGGACCGAAGAGGTCCATGTGGAGCAGTTCGAAGGGTTGAGTCATTGTCATGATTGTCTTCGAGGGATGCTTGGCCCTCGTCATCTTTCCTACTTCACAGGCACCGCATAAGTGATCCTTCTTGAACTTGACGCCCTCGATGCCTATGACATGCTTCTTCCTTGCAATGGTGTGGAGGTTCCTCATGCCAGCATTCCCTAGCCTCCGATGCCAGAGCCAGCATTCATAAGCTTTTGCTAGAAGACATACTGCAAGATATGGTCCTGCTGAGAAATCTACCACGTACAAATCATCTTTCTGATACCCTTCAAAGACTAGAGACGTGTCAGATTCCATTAGAACAAGGCAACGATATTTTCCAAATATCACAATCATGTTTAAATCGCAAAGCATTGAGATAGACATTAAGTTGAAACCAAGAGATTCAACAAGCATTACTTTATCCATGTGTTGATCCCTCGAGATTGCAACTCTACCTAGACCCAATACCTTGCTTTTACCAGTATCAGCAAATGTGATGTGACTCTTGTCAGATGGACGTAAAGTTGAGTCCTTGAGAAGACTTCGCTTGCCAGTCATGTGATTAGTACACCCACTATCAATAATCCATTCTGAAGCAGCTGGTGTGATACCCTACAGTGCAGTTAGGGGGATAGGCTTCACGAAGAGAATTGTGAAGCATAAACATTTGACGAGCAAGTGGATCATGAAAGATTAGATTGAGGTTAGGACTGATAGGGCAAGTAGCAAGCGAATCAGGAACAAAATACATAATAAGACCATTTGGGCATTTGATCTTGCGCCCTACAAGATGTTTAAGGTCCCCAGCAACAGCTTCAGACGAATTTGATTTTCGGCTGGAGACCCTTCCCTGCAAAAGAGAGTTAAGCTTTCTTAGCCACCCACATCTTCAAGGGTAGCTTTGAAGCAATGAGTCTAAGTGCAGCATCTGAGAACTTTGGCTTTGGAGCCCTAGCAAATAGTCTTGCAGGTGGAAAATAGTACTCATAAGAATAAGCAGAGTAGTTCTTGGTCTTATGAACATGGCGGTTTGATGAAACGCGCTCATATTCATAGGCCTGAGTATGGTTTCCCTACAAAACATTTGCGTTAGTGCGACTCAGGTGAGTCCTTTCTCTGTATGAAGCCTTTGGACCATATGAAGCCTGTGGTCTGGGGTTTGTCTTCTTCACTTGTGGTGTCATGACGACATTCATAGGAAGATTCTCCAACCACTTTTTCGGCACCCAGACTTTCTTCATAGGTGGCCCATTCCTGCAGTTAGTACCAATATACCTCGCAAACACTTCACCATTTTGATTCTTAAATAATTTATAGTTTGCATCAAAGTATTCATCAATAACAATGAGATTAGCACAAGTGAAGCTAGACATGGTGGATGGATCCACTGAAGGTTCCTTTGCAGCAACCCATGTGGTTTTGGGGTACTGCTCAGGTTTCCAGTAAGAGCCATCAGCATTCATTTTCCTTTCGAACCCAAGACCATCTTTCCTAGGGTTTCGGTTCAGGATCTGCCTTTTGAGGACATCACATAGTGTCTGATGCCCTTTGAGACTTTTGTACAACCCTGTTTCAAGCAATGTATTCAACCTAGCATTTTCATCAGCAATAGCAGTGGTATCCTCAGTAGAGGGGTTAGTTGCCACATCAACAGTTGAAGATATTGCAATAGTAGCAGCAGTAGAACATCAAGAAACAGAAGTAGCGTTGTCACGCTCAATGCATTTAAGACATGGTGGTTCAAATCCTTCCTGAACGGGACTGATCTGTTTGGCGCGAAGTGACTCGTATTCCTTTTGAAGATCTTCATGAGTCGCTCTCAATTTCTCAAGATCTTGCTTCCTTTGAAGATAATCATAGGAAAGTTTTTCATGAGTTATTGAGAGTGTTTCATGACGACTTTCAAGTTCCTCATACTTAAGATGAAGATTTTTTATGTCTTCAATTAAGGACTGAGATCGAGTCATTTCAGCGTCTAACAGGTCATCGCTTTTGTCTAACGGTTTTTGAATATGTTCCATAGCTTTCTATTGTTCAGTTGCAATTTTAGCAAGTGTTTTGTAGCTGGGTTTGGAACCACAATCAGAGTCATATTCACTGGATGTTTGATAGTGAGTAGTGCATGTGTTTACCTTGGCACCACCTGCCATGAAGCAGTAGGTGGGAGCGGAGTAGTCATTGTCATTTGCATCAGCGTCGGTGATGAAGCCATTGTCTTCAGTGTTGAAGATGGACTTGGCAACATATGCTGTAGCCAGACTTGCAATGCCAGAATCGGACTCCTCCTCAGACTCCACCTCTGCCTCCGCAGAAGCGGACTCCTCTTCTGAATCCATTTCCTTGCCAACGAATGCACGAGCCTTGCCATATGAGCTCTTCTTGTGAGATGAAGACTTTGAGGAAGACTTGGAAGAAGACTTTGAGTATTTCTTCTTCTTCTTGTCGTCAGAATCATACTCCTTGCTCTTCTTCTTATTCTTGTTCTCATTTTCCCACTGTGGACACTCAGAGATGTAGTGGCACTAGATGCACTTACAGCAACACACCTCGAAGCCTTTGAGAGAGAATTCCTTGAGAGGATAAAGCCCTAACCACCCAGAGCCAAAGAGTGTTAGGCATCACTTAAGTCTTCTTGTCTGTGTGATCTGAAGACTTATTACACTTGAGGACTGTGAATCCTCCAGCCGGTTAGGCGTCGCGTTCTGAGCATCCAAGAGTCATTGTGTATCGCTGATGAACGAAGTCTGTGAAGGTTTGGAAGTCTGCCTTGAAGACTTACCAGAGTGATTGGGCGAGGACTGGTTGTCCTTAGCTCAAGGGGAATAAGGTGAAGACATGGTCTTATGAGTTGAATCTCGGCCTCCCTAACCAGACGTACAGTTGTCACACCAACTGGAACTAGTCCAACAAATCATTGTCTTCAACGAGTCACTGGTTCTATCCTTCCCATCTCTTTATTTACAGTTGGTCCTTGTGAAGTCATTGTATGATTGCATTATCTTTTGTTTTCACTGAGTGACTGCTTGTTCTGATTGGCTTCATACTATCTTCCTACCTAATCCATACTGCCTAGCTGCCATTAGTTGTTGTGCTTTCACTTCATTGAATACTTGACTATGGTTTGCTTAGTGTAGTCTACCTTCCGCTGCATGGTAATAGGTTTATTTTATCATTTGTCTTCGAAACTCCCATGTTTTGAAGACTTTCTTAAAAATCTCCTATTCACCCCCCTCTAGTCGATCACTAGCACTTTTAATTGGTATCAGAGCAAGGTACTCCCTTGTTCTGTGTGATTCGGTTTAACCACCTAGAGTTTTAGCTATGTCGGCTGCAGGGATAATCAAAGTCTCCGCTGCATGCCCCGCCTTCGATGGAACTGAATATCCCTACTGGAAGAATAAGATGCGCATGCATCTTGAAGCCATTGATGTCGACCTATGGTATGTCGTCAAGAACGGCGTTCCCAAGGCTGGAGAAGGTGTCACTGCCGCTGATGTCAAGAAGTTCGTTCAACTGGATTCTACTGCCAAGAATATCATCTGTGGTCATCTGACCAAAGGACAGTATGGCCGCGTGAGTGCTTTGGAAACATCTAAGCTAGTCTAGGACTGGCTATCCAAGGTCAACGAAGGCGTCTCAACCCAGAGAGATCAGAGAATCAGTGTCCTTCACAACCTCTTCAACCGCTTCAAGAGAAATGACAATGAGAATGTCCAGCTCACGTTTGATCGACTCACTGACATCACAAAATGAGCTTCAAGCCCTCGGCGCTACTGAGATCACCAAGCATGAAGTCGTCAAGACACTCCTGAGATCGCTTGACAGTTTGTTTGACACCCTAGCCCTGATGATTCAAGGACGTCCTGATTTCAAGACACTCGATTCGTCTGACATACTTGAGAGGCTCAACACACACGAGCTTCAGCTTTCTGAGAAAAGAGACATCTACAGTCACAACTATGGGCGAACTCGTGCCTTGAAGGCAAAGGTTGTCTCCTCATCTGAAGAAGAGTCTGACAGCAGTTCTGATGATCCTGAAGACATTGGAAGGGAGCTTGCTATGCTTGTGAAGAAGTTCCAAAAATTCACCAAGAAGAAAGGCTTCAGAAAGTCTTCACGATCAAGCTCAAGGAATGATGAAGCTTTTTCTCATGACTACAAGAAGAGAACATGTCACAAGTGCAAGAAACCTAGCCACTACATCTCTGAGTGTCCACAGTGGGACAATGAGGACAAGAAGAATAAGAAATACTCAAAATCTTCTTCCAAGTCTTCCTCCAAGTATTCATCACACAAGAAGAGCTCATCTGGCAAGGCACGTGCGTTTGTTGGCAAGGAAATGGACTCTGAGGATGAGTCCGCTTCTGAGGAGGCGGAGGTGGAGTCTGAGGAGGAGTCCAATTCTGGCGTTGCTAGTCTGGCTACAGCATACATTGCCAAGTCCATCTTCAACACTGAAGAAAATGACTTCATCATCGACACCGATGCAAATGACAAGGACTACTCCGCTCCTTCCTACTGCTTCATGGCACGCGGTGCCAAGGTAAACACACGCACTACTCACTATCAAACATCTAGTGACGATGACTCTGATTGTGTTTCCAAACCCAGCTACAAAACACTTGCTAAAATTGCAACTGAACAACAGAAAACCATGGAACACATTCAAAAACTGTTAGAGAAAAGCGATGATCTGTTAGATGCTGAAATGACTCGATCTCAGTCCTTAATTGAAGACATAAAATATCTTCACGTTAAGTATGAGGAACTTGAAAGTCATCATGAAACGCTCTCAACAGCTAATGAAAGGCTTTCCTATGATTATCTTCAAAGGAAGCAAGATGTTGAGAAATTGAGAGCGGCTCATGAAGATCTTCAAAAAGAAAACGAGTCACTTCGCGCCGAACAGATCAGTTCAGCTCAGGAAGGATTTGAACCACCATGTCTTAAATGTATTGAGCGTGATAACGCTACTTCTGTTGCTAAATGCTCTACTGCTGCTACTGTTGCAATATCTTCAACTATTGATGTGGAAACTAACCCATCTGCTGAGGACACCACTACTATTGCTGATGAGAATGCTAGATTGAAGACACTGCTTGAAACAGGGATGTACAAAAGTCTCAAAGGGCATCAGACACTATGTGATGTCCTCAAAAGGCAGATCCTGAACCAAAACCCTAGGAAAGAGGGTGTTGGGTTCATAAGGAAAATGAATGCTGATGGCTCTTACTGGAAACCTGAGCAGTACCCCAAAACCACATGGGTTGCTGCAAAGGAACCTTTAGTAGATCCATCCACTCTATCTGGCTTCACTTGTGCTAACCCCATTGTTATTGATGAATCCTTTGACGCAAACTATAAACTATTTAAGAATCAGAATGGTGAAGTGTTTGCCAGGTATATTGGTACTAACTGCAGGAATGGACCGCCTATGAAGAAGATCTGGGTGCCGAAAAGGTGTTTGGAGAATCTTCCTGTGAATGTCATCATGACACCACAGGTGAAGAAGACAAACCCCAGACCACAGGCTTCATACGGTCCAAAGGCTTCATACAGACAGAGGACTCACCTAAGTCACACTAACACAAATGTTATGCAGGGAAGCCATACTCAGGCCTATGAATATGAGCGCGGTTCATCAAACCGCCATGTTCATAAGACCAAGAACTATTTTGCTTATTCTTATGAATACTATTGTCCACCTGCAAGACTTTTTGCTAGGGCTCCAAAGCCAAAGTTCTCAGATGCTGCACTTAGACTTATTGCTTCGAAGCCACCCCTGAAGATGTGGGTGGCTAAGAAAGCTTAACTCTCTTTTGCAGGGAAAGGTCTCCAGCCAAAAACCAAAATCGTCTGACACTATTGCTGGGGACCTTAAACATCTTGTAGGGCGCAAGATCAAATGCCCAAATGTTCTTACTAGGTACTTTGTTTCTGAATCGCTTGCAACTTTCCCTATCAGTCCTAATCTCGATCTAAGCTTTAATAATCCACTAGTTCATCAAATGTTTTTGCTTCACAATTCTCTTCGTGAAGCCTATCCCCCTAACTGCACTGTAGGGTACGACACCAGTTGCTACAGAATAGATTGTTGATAGTGGGTGTACAAATCACATGACTAGCAAGCGAAGCCTTCTCATGGACTCAACTTTACGTCCATCAGACAAAAGTCACATCACATTTGCTGACACTGGTAAAAGCAAGGTATTGGGTCTAGGTAGAGTTGCAATCTCAAAGGATCAACACATGTACAAAGTCATGCTTGTTGAATCCCTTGGTTTCAACTTAATGTCTGTCTCAATGCTTTGTGATTTAAACATGATTGTGATGTTTGGAAAATATCATTGCCTTGTACTAATGGAATCTGACAAGTCTCTAGTGTTTGAAGGGTATCGAAAAGATGATCTGTATGTTGTAGATTTCTCAGCAGGACCACAACTTGCAATATGTCTTCTAGCAAAAGCTTCTGAATGTTGGCTCTGGCATCGAAGGCTAGGGCATGCTGGCATGAGGAACCTCCACACCCTTGCAAGGAAGAAGCATGTCATAGGTATCGAGGGCGTCAATTTCAAGAAGGATCACTTATGCGGTGCCTGTGAAGCAGGAAAAATGACGAGGGCCAAGCATCCTTCGAAGACAGTCATGACAACGACTCAACCCTTCGAACTACTCCACATGGATCTTTTAGGTCCCACTCACTACTCAACTCTTACTACTACTGCTTGTCTCTATGGCTTTGTCATTGTTAATGATTATTCAAGATATACTTGGGTGCATATAATCCTTTACAAGACTGAAGTGCAGGATGTCTTTAGACGCTTCGCGAATCGAGCAATGAACAACTATGGTGCCAAGATAAAGCACGTCAGAAGTGACAATGGCACTGAATTCAAGAACACTAGCCTGGATACATATCTTGATACTTTGGACATCACACATGAATTCTCAGCTCCGTACACGCCACAGCAGAATGGCGTCATTGAACGCAAGAACATAACACTTATTGAGATGGCTCGGACGATGCTTGATGAATACAAGACTCCAAGAAAATTCTAGCCTAAAGCCATTGACACTGCATGCCATATCATCAACCGTGTTTATCTTCACAAGCTTCTGAACAAGACATCCTATGAGCTCCTTACTGGCAAGAAGCCAAATGTCAGTTACTTCAGGGTATTTGGCGCCAGGTGCTGGATCAAGGATCCACATCATACTTCAAAATTTGCACCAAAAGCACATGATGGTTTTATGCTTGGATATGGAAAGGATTCGCACTCCTACAGAGTCTTCAATCTCTTTCACTATAAAGTGGTTGAAACAGTGGATGTGCGGTTCGATGAGACTAATGGCTCACAAAGAGAGCACCTGCCAAATGTGCTAGATGAAGTTCCATCCAGTTCGATGAGCACCTGCCAAACTTATGGGAATTGGAGAAATCATACCTTCTGAAGCTCAACCTGAAGAGGAACTTATCATCTCCGCACCTGATCAACCTGAAGACAATGCTCAGCCTGAAGACAATCCCTCTAACAATGACAATGATCAGCAAGAGCAAAATCTTCGTCCTGTACATCCTCGTGTTGCAAATGAAGTGCAGATTGAGAGAATAATTGATAGCATCAATGCACCAGGCCCACTCACTCGTTCAAGGGCAACACAACTAGCAAATTTCTGTGGGCACTTCGCATTCGTCTCAATAACTGAACCCAAGAAAGTTAAAGAAGCCTTCATGGAACCTGAATGGATTCAAGCTATGCAAGAAGAGCTTCAACACTTTGAGCTGAATAATGGATGGGAACTGGTTAAGCGTCCTGATCCTTGGAAGCACAATATAATAGGCACCAAATCGATATATCGCAACAAGCAAGATGAGCATGGTCAAGTTGTCAGAATCAAAGCTCGTCTTGTTGCTCAAGGATACACTCAAGTTGAAGGCATTGACTTCGATGAAACATTTGCTCCTGTGGCTATACTTGAAGCCATACGCATACTGCTGGCCTATGCAAATCATCACAACATACTTCTATATCAAATGGATGTGAAGAGCGCTTTTCTCAATGCCAAGATTGAAGAAGAAGTGTATGTTGCACAACCGCCTGGCTTTGAAGATCCAAAACTTCCTGACATGGTATACAAGCTCAACAAGGCACTGTATGGACTCAAACAAGCACCTCGGGCTTGGTACGACACACTCAAAGACTTCCTGAAGAGCAAAGGCTTCAAATCTGGTTCCCTCGACCCCACTCTCTTCATGAAGACATATGATGGTGAACTGTTTGTGTGCCAAATATATGTGGATGACATTATCTTTGGCTGCACCAATCAGAAATACAGTGAAGAGGTTGGATATATGATGCAAGAGCAATATCAGATGTCCATGATGGGTGAGCTGAAGTTCTTCCTTGGTCTTCAAATACGTCAGCAATGCAACGACATCTTTATATCTCAAGAGAAGTATCTCAAAGATTGCCTGAATAAGTTTGGTATGCAAGACTGCAAAGGCTTTACAATGCAAATGCCAGCCAAACATCATCTGGGTCCCGATGACAATGGTAAAGAGTTCGATCACAAGGTATACCGCTCCATGATTGGTTCTTTACTTTATCTATGTGCATCTAGGCCAGATATTATGCTTAGTGTTTGCATGTGTGCTCGATTTCAAGCGGCACCAAAGGAATCGCATCACTTAGCTGTGAAGCGAATTCTTCGATATTTGGCTTACACCCCAACTCTAGGATTATGGTATCCAAAGGGCTCAGAGTTTGATCTGATTGGATTCTCGGATGCTGATTATGCTGGTGACAAGGTGGATCGCAAGTCTACATCAGGCACATGTCATTTTCTGGGATGATCACTTGTATGTTGGTCTTCAAAGAAGCAGAACTATGTATCTCTCTCCACTGCTGAATCTGAATACATTGCTACTAGATCTTGCTACGCTCAGCTTCTGTGGATGAAGCAAACACTCAAAGACTATGGCATTCATCTGAAGCAAGTGCCACTCTACTACAACAACGAAAGCGCCATCAAGATTGCCAACAACCCAGTTCAGCACTCGAAGACAAAGCACATTGAAATTCGTCATCACTTTCTCAGAGATCATGTTGTGAAGGAAGATATTGATATCATACACGTCAACACTGAAGAGCAATTGGAAGCCAACTTCACCAAGCCCTTGGATGAGAAGAGATTTTGCAAGTTACGGTGTGAGCTAAATATCTTGGAATCCTCAAATGTCCTGTGATCAGGCACACATCCTAACACTTATGCATATTGATGACTTAGATGTGCAACACACGAAGTAAAGTATATCTTCAATCAATGAAGACATACATTCTAAGTGTGAATACATTAATGTGGAATTTGACTTTGGAGTGCCACGATAATTGTGCGCCGTGTCTGGGTCTAATATTCCTATACGGTGGGTAACGCCACCACCAAATTCTTCTATCTGAAGTGTTTTGCCCATGGCGTTACATTTGCTATGTCTTCACATTTTGTTTGTCTTCATTCTCAACTTGTCTTAATGATTATCCTCACTATGTTGGTTTGGTTGTCTTTTTCACATATATATATATATACATATACTAGTGTTCTGTCCTCTACAGCATTCACTTATAGCTATGTCTTCTTGCTGAATCTTTTGAACTAAGTGAATGTGATCGGACCCTAACCTCTCTATGCTTTCTATCTCAAACTCTATCTCTCCAAATCATATGCATTCTATTGAAACTGACGAATATCTTCTCTGCGTCCTTATCAGCAGAAGATATAGAGACAAACATTAAGTCCGTTTTCAATGCTAATTCCTTCACCTGAAACCCGGAGAAGTGGGAACGACCATCCGACAATCCAGGCGTGCGTGTGAATGTGGAACAACCTCCGATATGTTGCATGATGGCCACGTGCTCTTCAGATGTGAATTGCCAGGGGCACCTATGTAATAACGCTGTGCCGTCCCTGTCCCTATAAATACACGCCTCACCACAGTCATTATCCTTTCTTCCACTCTCGCACGAACCCTAGCGCCACCGCTAGCCCTCGACGACACCGGCAACGAAGCGCTTAGCTACCGCGACCTCTCCGACGCTGTCTTCATGCCGGCCGTGGACATCGTCTTCTCCGCCGTCGCCGTAGGTGTCCGCCGTCGCCAAGTTAGGGCACGGACAATCGAACTGCTCGGCCTCCTCTTCCACTCCGTCTAGCAGTTCTTTGTGTGGTAAATAAAACTTCCTTTTACTGCCCCTTTGATCCTATAGATTCGTCACTTTCTACCATAAGCAGTTTCTGTTCACACAAGTTGGATCCACTTCATACTGCATCCCATATTATGCCTAGTATGTTCACTTATGCTTCACAAAGTAGTTAGATTCCTCACTTGTACTGATCTGTGGATTCGTACAAATCTGGAACCAACTCCTTATCTATGAGTGAATGTCTTCGCACGACGAGGTCAATGTCTTCTAAACGTATTTATCTTCAATGCATATGACCTCTTCCCCTTCCCTCGCACCTTAATGCTGTCACAGGTACATGTCCGTGGGAGAATCCCTTGGTTCTCATAGTCTGCATTCATTTGCAGAATTCTTACAACATCATATAAATTCTCCCGAAGCCAGTTCCTGTTTGTCCAGCAAGCGAAAGCCTTTGAGGCCTTTGAACGTGTTGAAGCCATTCAGTTTGAAGTTCATGGCTGCAGAGAAATCAGTAAGGAAAGGTGGCAGACAGCGCCGTGGGGGAACATCAAGAGATTTGCCTGATGACCTCTCAGAGCTATACAAGACAGATCATAAAGAGGATTACAATCAGTGCAAGACCCGAATCCAATGGATTCGAAGATATTGGGCAGAACAGTGGTTCAAATACCGGTTTGTGACCTAGGAATATGCTGAGAAAAATGCCATCAAGCGACCTTGGGGAGACATACTATACAAAAATCTTCAACCCAGGTCCAGAGACGAAGCCATTGATCAAGGCTTCTATCCCTGCATGGTCCGAGGACCACAGCCTACAGATGCACACCCATCTTCACTACTATGGTGTCATGATGACAATCTGTTCAAGCGCAACTTCCAGTTTGCCAAGAATTCGGGCAAGCAAAACAAGAAGTCATGGGGACTTGACTTCAACCCTGGCCCTTCTGCTCCCCGTGCCAATGGCACCCGTGAAGCTGAACCCAATCTTGTTGGGGCCTTCTACAACCTGGAAGCTCTCATCACCCATATCAAGGTTCAAGGAACAGTTGTGGATGAGCATGCAGATGACGCTGAATCTGATGAAGCGCCTGCACCACCGAAGCCACAGAAACAGAAGAAGCCTAAAGCTTCAATGCCTGCCTCAGCACCTAAAATCTTACGGGCGAAGCCACTGGCTACTGCACCTCCTGAAGACAGTGTGCAGTCTGAAGATTTGTCACGCATCTCCAAGCCTTCGAAAGTCACGAAGCCTCTGCAACACACCAGTCAAGCACTGACTGCTGCTGCTATTCTGCGCAACGACGCCATTGATCCAGTGATGAAGATCTTGCAGATGACGCTCTTGAGCAACTGATCAAGAGCAAAGAAGAAGTAGAAATCTTCAACAATTTGCCTCTCTTTGACGTGGCAATCATCCACGACTTCATCGACGAGTGGTTTGACACGCCCAACCTCAGCTTTGAAAATCTACAACTTCCCATTGGCCTCAGTGTTGCCTTCCATGGCGCCATTGCTTCAGAGTTAGCTATCGCCCAGCGCATCGTTGAACTGAAGCAAAAGATTGACTTTGAGAAAGCTCATTTCAAGAAGCATATGGCCAAGCTCAGCGTGCAAGAGGTGAAGAACTTCAAGATTATGCTGCACGAGCTCAAGGAAGCCTTTCTCAAGAAACATGCAGAAGCTCAAGGTTCTCGTGAGCGCATGAAGAGCCTGGCTGACAAGTGTGTGCAAGCCTACAACGAGGCTGAGAAGCGCAAGGCTCTTGGGCATCCGGGCATTGATCCCAGGATGGCTACTAAGAAGAAGAAGAAGCCCACTGTGGCTGAACTCGATGCTCCAAGGCAGGAAGCACATCCCATTGTCTTCCCAGCCAGCATGACTGGCTCGAAGCCAAAGGTTAGGTCAACCGCTTCAGATCTAAAGAAGACGAGGACTACTGAGGCTGAAACCAGAAAGAGGAAAAATCCTGAAGCCTCTTATGCTGCTCCCTCCAAGAAGAAGCGGAAGACTAATAAGGAATGGGCTGCTCCCACAGAGCCCTTAATTGTTGAACCTATCTCCAGGGTTCGCCCTGCCGCTGAACATCAAGAGCGCCAACTGACTGTCCATGAGCCTGCTTCCACAGAGGCTTATGAAGCTGAAGACATTCTACCAGCTGATCCCACTGCTGCTGAAGACATTTGTCACCATGACAATGTTGAAGATGATGTAGTTCTTCCTCAGATCGAGCACCAACAGGTATCATCGCCTGTGCTTACGCACAGCGAACTCATCAGCATTGGTCATCCTCTGACGCCAATTGCTCAAGATGCATCATGGGCTGATCACCCACAACAACAAGTCACACCACCCCGGCAAGAAGAGGAAGATGACCTTGAGGCCCAGTCAACTCCATCTCCAAAGGCGTCGCCAGCATTACGCAGGTTTTGCAAAGGACCAAGGTCTCAAGTCTCCGAGTTTGAGGCTAAAACTGCTGAAGACATTCTGGCTGCATCAGCCGATGACACCCAAGAAGAAGAACGTGTCCCTACTCCCCCAACGACTGATGAAGCTGTTCTCGAGTAGAACGTGTCTATGCCCGACCCTCCAGCTCATCAAGTGGAGGTAGAAAATCTTGAGGCTACCACCACCAACACCAATGAAGCCACTGACGTTGTCATGGCTGAAGCAAATGTGGAGCCTACACCAACCCAAGAACCAGAAGTCAGCGAAGCCAATGATGCTACTGCTTCTGTTCCTGCGCCTGCTGCTGGTCCTCAGTTTGACTATCATATTGAGCATAGGCCTCAGGTACAGAAGCCAATGCCAAGGTTGCCCAGGTTTCCAGGTCCTGCATCAACACCTGGATCCTTTAATGTCAACGGCTTCAAAGCAGACAACACCTTCTTCAATAGCTCCAAGAACCCCTACTCAAGGGAACGAATATCTTCTGATCAATTCTGGAGCTATCCGCAGCGAAGCTATTACTCCTGCATTCTGTACAATCAAGGTCGCATCTTCCCACATATGCGTCTTGACACCGAAGCAATAGTTGGTCTGCCCTGTTTGGAAGAAGCTCTGGATTGCTTCAAAGAGGTTGGATTGTTACCTTTCGTCACCGACCAAGAGCATTGGAACGAAGAGTTGCTGCTCCAATTTTATGCCACACTTCACATACGTGGTTAAAACAGAGATCCGAAGACTTGGGTCCTGGAGTGGATGACAGGAAATGTTCATCCCGAAGCCAAAGCTTTTGATATCATTGAGCTCACTAGTCTGCCCACTCCTGGAGATCTCTATGAACCTGGATGTCAACTTCACAGTGAAGCTATGGAAAGCATCTTTCAGAAGCCTGAACCGAACATGAGTCAGATGCTCAGTATGATGAAGCCTTTGCCACAAGACGCTGCATATCCTAAGGAGTTCTTTGTTGATGACCTGGAGTATCTGCCAACGACTATCTATCACATTATACGGCGAACTCTCTGGCCCATCAAAGGACATTATCCACATGCAAAGCTGGAAGGTGCAATGAAGACTTTGGTCTTCTATATTCTTCATGGCAAATGCTTCAATGCACAAGACTTCTTCATCCGCCAACTTGCTGCATTAGGATCTGATCTTTTTGGCTTGAAGTTCTACGCTCCATGGATAATGCGGCTGATTAAACTCCACTCAACTATCTTATATCAGCCATCTACTCGCAATCATCGGATCTTTCTTCCTGATGTGGATATGTCCGTTGAAGCCATTTATCCAGAGCCTGCCAAGGAACCTCTTAGTTTTCAGAATGCGGAGCATCAAAGTTTCACTCAGAACATTGAAGGAGTTGAAGCAGTCACTCGTGTTTATCCTCTGGCTGGTACTACACGTGCACCTCATCGTGCCCTTACCGAAGCCACCGAAAGCACTATTGCCCAACGACCCACGAAGCGATCTCGTGTTCTCAATGACCGAGAGCTTCTGGTGGCTCTTCATCAGAAACAGCATAGGCATCATGACTGGCTGAAGCGCCAAATGAAAAGCCTCTTGGTGGATGTCAACTGCATTCGCAATCTTGCCACCAAGAATGCCTTCGTTGCCCATGAAACCTATCGGCGTACATGGAAAGGGCTGACGTTTATGTGCTTTGAGGATGATCTTCATGAGGATGGCTTCCCTGAACATTTCAAGTTTGACTCCACACCTCCCCGAAGAACTGTGCTGCGACGAACTCTGTCTCTTGAAGACTCTGAGTTCTCTTCCTCTGCGGCAACTATGAATGCCAGAGTGATCAAGGACGAAGATGATGCCACTTCACCGCCCCCTACTTTTGCACGCCTTGACACTGCCCCAAGTTCGTCTGCACCGCCGAACACCACCGACGACCCTGCTGCTTCACCTACTCTTCATGGGAACGAGTAGATGCTCTATGTCTTCAAACCTTTTTGGTCCTCGCTGACAAAAGGGGGAGAAGCATATGAGTTTGATAGTCTTCAAGTGGGTCCATATGGGCGGTTACTTTATGTTTTGCCTAGTGTTTACAACTCTCGTTTTGATACATTTGGTTCTTTGAGTTGTAACACTTAAACTCGATGGTTGTCTGCTACTTATTTGCTATTTTGTGATGCGATGATAAATCACGCATGTGCGACGATAAATTCCACACTTAGATCATTTTGCAGACGTCCATTTTTCATTACGCATGTCATTATCTTCACATACCTTCATGCATGATGAATTGTCATCATAAGTTGAAGAGGATCTCCACAAGTACAGCCTGCCATGTGCATTTGCATTCCAAAAGCATATTACTTATATGGACATCTTCACGGGGAGCCCTTGCAACTTATGAAGACAATTCCTTATCGTTTACAATTTCACATATTATATTCCCCGTTGAAAACTTCAACTAGTTTGTCATCAATCACCAAAAAGGGGGAGATTGTAAGTGCATCTAGTACCACCCCTAGTTGGTTTTGGAGCATTGACGACAAACCTAGTTGAGGGACTAATGTGTTTGTGAGAATTGCAGGATAACACAGGTAGAAGTCCCTCATTGATTCGGTTTTCCTACCAGAGATGACCCCTAAAAATGTATGAAGACATTGATGTCAAAGGTGGTAAGTGAAGACATTCACCTTGAAGACTATGACAAGAGAAGACATCGCATGAAGACTATGGAGTGCGAAGACTTAGATCTTTTGTAGTTCTTTTTCTTCCTTGTTGAGTCATAGGAACCACCGTACTGTTAAGTGGGGTCCAAGAGAACTAGTCAGAATGACTGAAGTGATGCTTAACCAAAATCCTATGTCTTCGAGTGAAGACTATGAGAGTAAATCTTGTCCGGAGTCGGACAAGTCAGCTTTGCTTGTAGCCGAAGTAAAGTTGCCGTGTGTGTTTGAAATCTGACCATTGGAACACGTGTCAGTTCCTTAGTGACCCAGTGTCATTTCGGACAAATCAGGTCGGGTTGCACCGCAAATCATTTCCTTAGTGACACCGCAAAAGAAGATTACATCGAAAAGATCTCCAAGAAGATCGAGGAGAACTTTGTATTGAGATCCAAAGAGAGAGAAGAAGTCATCTAGCTAATAACTATGGACCCAAAGGTATGAAGTAAACTACTCACACATCACCGGAGAGGCCATGGAGTTGATGTAGAGGCCCTCCGTGATCAATGCCCCCTCCGGCAGAGCTTTGGAAAAGGCCCCAAGATGGGATCTCTCGGGTACAGAAGGTTGCGGCGGTGGAATTAGGATTTCATGTGCTCCTGGATGTTTGGGGGGTACGTGGATATATATAGGAGGAAGAAGTACGTCGGTGGAGCAAAAAGGGGCCCACGAGGGTGGAGGGCGCGCCTAGGGGGCAGGTGCGCCCCCTGCCTCGTGGCCTCCTCGATTGTTTCTTGATGCCCACTCCAAGTCTCCTGGATCACGTTTGTTGAGAAAATCACGTTCCTGAAGGTTTCATTCCATTTGGACTCCGTTTGATATTCCTTTTCGGCGAAACTCTAAAATAGGCAAAAAAAAAACAGCAATTTGGGCTGGGCCTCCGTTAGTAGGTTAGTCCCCAAAATGATATAAAATTGTAAATAAATCCCATTAACATCCAAAATAGATAATATAATAGCATGGAGCAATCAAAAATTATAGATACATTGGAGACGTATCAAGCATCCCCAAGCTTAATTCCTGCTCGTCCTCGAGTAGGTAAATGATAAAAAAGAATTTTCGATGTGGAATACTTTCTAACATATTTCTCAATGTAATTTTTCTTTATTGTGGCATGAATGTTCAGATCCAAAAGATTCAAGATAAAAGTTTAATATTGACATAAAAATAATAATACTTCAAGTATACTAACTAAGCAATCATGTCTTCTCAAAATAACATGGCCAAAGAAAGTTATCCCTACAAAATCATATAGTCTGGCTATGCTCTATCTTCACCACACAAAATATTTAAATCATGCACAACCCCGATGACAAGCCAAGCAATTGTTTCATACTTTTGATGTTCTCAAACTTTTTCAATCGTCACGCAATACATGAGTGTGAGCCATGGCCATAGCACTATATGTGGAATAAAATGGTGGTTGTGGAGAAGACAAAAAAGGATAAGATAGTCTCACATCAACTAGGCGTATCAACGGGCTATGGAGATGCCCATTAATAGATATCAATTTGAGTGAGTAGGGATTGCCATGCAACTGATGCACTAGAGCGATAAGTATATGAAAGCTCAACAAAAGAAACTAAGTTGGTATGCATCCAACTTGCTTGCTCATGAAGACCTAGGGCATTTTGAGGAAGCCCATCATTGGAATATACAAGCCAAGTTCTATAATGAAAAATTCCCACTAGTATATGAAAGTGATATCATAGGAGACTCTCTGTCATGAAGATCATGGTGCTACTTTGAATCACAAGTGTGGAAAAAGGATAGTAACATTGTCCCTTCTATCTTTTTCTCTCATTATTTTTTTATTTGGGCCTTCTTTATTTTTTGGGCTCTTTTCTTTTATTCTTTTTTTGGTCTGGAGTCTCATCCCGACTTGTGGGGGAATCATAGTCTCCATCATCCTTTCCTCACTGGGACAATGCTCTAATAATGATGATCATCACACTTTAATTTACTTACAACTCTAGAATTACAACTCAATACTTAGAACAAAATATGACTCTATGTGAATGCCTCCGGTGGTGTACCGAGATGTGCAATGATGCATGAGTGACATGTATGAAGAATTATGACCGGTGGCTTTACCACAAATACGATGTCAACTACATGATCATGCAAGCAATATGACAATGATGAAGCGTGTCATAATAACGGAATGGTGGAAATTTGCATGGCAATATATCTCGGAATGGCTATGGAAATTCCATAATAGGTAGGTATGGTGGCTGTTTTGAGGAAGGTATATGGTGGGTGTATGAGACCGGCGAAAAGTGTGCGGTATTAGAGTGGCTGGCAATGGTGGAAGGATGAGAGTGTGTATAATCCATGGACTCAACATTAGTCATAAAGAACTTATATACTTGTTGCAAAAATCTATTAGTTATCGAAACAAAGTATTACGCGCATGCTCCTAGGGGGATAGATTGGTAGGAAAAGACCAACGCTCGTCCCTGACCGCCACTCATAAGGAAGACAATCAATAAATAAATCATGCTCCGACTTCATCACATAACGGTTCACCATACGCGCATGCTACGGGAATCACAAACTTTAACACAAGTATTTCTCAAATTCACAACTACTCAACTAGCATGACTCTAATATCACCATCTCCATATCTCAAAACAATTATCAAGTATCAAACTTCTCATAGTATTCAATTCACTTCTATGAAAGTTTTTATATTATTCCTAAAAGAAAATTTCCAAGTTGTTCTAAAGGACTCTCAAAATAATATAAGTGAAGCATGAGAGATCAATTATTTCTATAAAATAAAACTACCGCCGTGCTCTAAAAGGTATAAGTGAAGCACTAGAGCAAAAACTATATAGCTCAAAAGATATAAGTGAAGCACATAGTGTATTCTAATAAATTTCAAATCATTTGAGTCTCTGTCAAAAGGTGTGTACATCAAGGATGATTGTGTTAAAGTAAAAAGCAAAGACTCAAATCATACAAGATGATCCAAGCAAAACACATATCATGTGGTGAATAAAAATATAGCCCCAAGTAAAGTTACCGATAGACGAAGACGAAAGAGGGGATGCCTTCTGGGGCATCCCCAAGCTTAGGCTTTTCGGTGTCCTTGTATTTTACCTTGGGGTGCCATGGGAATCCCCAAGCTTAGGCTCTTTCCACTCCTTGTTACATAATCCATCAAATCTTTACCCAAAACTAGAAAACTTGACAACACAAAACTCAAAATAGAAAATCTCGTGAGCTCCGTTAGCGAAAGAAAACAAAACACCACTTCAAGGTACTGTAATGAACTCATTCTTTATTTATATTGGTGTTAAACCTACTGTATTCCAACTTGTATATGGTTTATAAACTCTTTTACTAGCCATAGATTCATCAAAATAAGCAAACAACACACGAAAAACAGAATCTGTCAAAAACAGAACAGTTTGTAGTAATCTGTAGCTAACGCAAACTTCTGGAACCCCAAAAATTCTAAAATAAATTGCTCGATGTGAGGAATTTATCTATTAATAATCTTCAAAAATAATTAACTAAACATCACTCTCCAAATAAAAATGGCATTAATTCACGTGGCGCTAAAGTTTCTGTTTCTTACAGCAAGATCAAAAAGACTTTCCCCAAGTGTACCCAACGGTTCTACTTGGCACAAACACTAATTAAAATCATAAAACCACATATAAACAGAGTCTAGATGAATTATTTATTACTAAACAGAATCAAAAAAGCAATAAACAAAAATAAAATTGGGTTGCCTCCCAACAAGCGCTATCGTTTAACGCCCCTAGCTAGGTATAAAAGCAAGGATAGATCTAGGCATTGCCATCTTTGGTAGGCAATCGATAAGTGGCTCTCATAATAGATTCATATGGTAATTTAATTTTCTTTCTAGGGAAGTGTTCCATTCCTTTCCTTAACGGAAATTGGAATCTAATATTCCCTTCCTTCATATCAATAATTGCACCAATCGTTCTAAGGAAAGGTCTACCAAGAATAATAGGACATGAAGGATTGCAATCTATATCAAGAACAATGAAATATACGGGATCATAGTTCCTATTTGCAACAATAAGAACATCATTAGTTCTTCCCATAGGTTTCTTAATAGTGGAATCCGCAAGGTGCAAGTTTAAAGAACAATCATCAAATTCACGGAATCCTAGCAAATCACATAAAGTTTTCGGAATCGTGGAAACACTAGCACCCAAATCGCACAAAGAATAGCATTCATGATCTTTAATTTTAATTTTAATAGTAGGTAACCACTCATCATAAAGTTTTCTAGGGATAGAAACTTCCAACTCAAGTTTTTCTTCATAAGATTGCATCAAAGCATCAACGATATGTTTAGTAAAAGCTTTATTTTGACTACAGGCATGAGGAGAATTTAGCACGGATTGCAACAAGTGGGTTCATTGAAATCCAAAATAGTGGGTTCATTGATATCTAAAGTGTTGATCTCTTCAATCCCACTTTTACCAATTTTTGTATCAAGATCTAAAAACTCCGAATTTTTGGAAAGCCTTCTAGGTAAAGGTGGCTCATCTTCAGTCCCATCATTATCAAGATTCATATTGAAAAACAAAGATTTAATAGGAGACACATCAATAACTTTTAGATCTTCATCTTTATTTTCATAGAAACTAGAAGAACACGCTTTCACAAAGCAATCTTTTTTAGCACGCATCCTAGCAGTTCTTTCTTTGCACTCATCAATGGAAATTCTCATGGCTTTGAGAGACTCATTGATATCATGCTTAGGTGGAATAGATCTAAGTTTCAAAGAATCAACATCAAGAGAAATTCTATCAACGTTCCTACCCAATTCATCAACCTTAAGCAATTTTTCTTCAAGCAAAGCATTGAAATTCTTTTGCAAATTCATAAACTCCTTAACACTAGTCTCAAATTCAGAGGGCATCTTATTAAAATTTCCATAAAAATTGTTGTAGGAATTACCATAATTATTAGAGGAATTACTAGGAAACGGCCTAGAATTAAAATTACCTCTATACGCGTTGTTACCAAAATTATTCCTACCAACAAAATTCACATCCATAGATTCATTATTATTCTCAATCAAAGTAGACAAAGGCATATCATTAGGATCAGTAGGAGCACTCTTATTAGCAAGAAATTTCATAAGTTCATCCATCTTTCCACTCAAAACATTAATATTTTCAATTGCATGCACTTTTTTACTAGTAGATCTTTCAGTGTGCCATTGAGAATAATTAACCATAATATTATCTAGGAGTTTGGTAGCTTCTCCTAAAGTGATTTCCATAAAAGTGCCTCCCGCGTCCGAATCTAAAAGATTTCTAGAAGAAAAATTCAATCCGGCATAAAAATTTTGTATAATCATCCATAAATTCAAACCATGTGTAGGGCAATTACGTACCATTAATTTCATCCTCTCCCAAGATTGTGCAACATGTTCATGATCAAGTTGCTTAAAATTCATAATATCATTTCTAAGAGAGATGATTTTAGCGGGAGGAAAATACTTAGAGATAAAAGCATCTTTGCACTTATTCCATGAATCAATACTATTTTTAGGCAAAGACGAAAACCAAGCTTTAGCACGATCTCTAAGGGAAAAAGGAAATAGCTTCAACTTAACAATATCATTGTCCACATCTTTCTTCTTTTGCATATCACAGAAATCAATAAAGCTATTTGGATGGGTAGCGGCATCTTCACTAGGAAGTCCGGTGAATTGATATTTCATGATAAGATTCAACAAAGCAACATTAATTTCACAAGATTCAGCATCGGTAAGAGGAGCAATCGGAGTGCTAAGAAAATCATTGTTATTGGTATTGGCAAAGTCACACAATTTAGTATTATCTTGAGCCATCGTGAAAAGCAAGCAATCCGACACACGAGCAAACAAGAATCAAGCGAAAAATAGGTGAATGGAAAGAGAGGGCGAGAAGAAAAGAGGGCGAATAAAACGGCAAAGGTGAAGTGGGGGAGAGGAAAACGAGAGGCAAATGGCAAATAATGTAATGCGAGGTATAAGAATTTGTGATGGGTACTTGGTATGTCTTGACTTGTGCGTAGACTCCCTGGCAATGGCGCCAGAAATGGCTCGTTGTTGGGAGTCAAATCTTGACTTGACTTGGCGCGAATCTCCCCGGCAACGGCGTCAGAAATCCTTGGTTTTCCCTTGAAATAGAAAGGGTGATGCCGTAAAGTAGCGTAAGTATTTCCCTCAGTTTTTGAGAACAAAGGTATCAATCCAGTAGGAGATCACGCTCGAGTCCCACGCACCTACACAAACAAATAAGAACATCACAACCAACGCGATAAAGGGGTTGTCAATCCCTTCACGGTCACTTACGAGAGTGAGATCTGATAGATATGATAAGATAATATTTTTGGTATTTTTATGATAAAGAGAAATAAAGATGCAAAGTAAAATAAATGGCAATAGAAATAGCTAAGTGTTGGGAGATTAATATGATGGAAGATAGACCCGGGGGCCATAGGTTTCACTAGTGGCTTCTCTCAAGAGCATAAGTATTACGGTGGGTAAACGATTTGTTGTTGAGCAATTGATAGAAAAGCGAATAATTATGAGAATATCTAGTCATGATCATGTATATAGGCATCACGTCCGTGAAAAGTAGACCGAAACGATTCTGCATCTACTACTATTACTCCACACATCGACCACTATCCAGCATGCATCTAGAGTATTATGTTCATAAGAACAGAGTAATGCTTTAAGTAAGATGACATAATGTAGAGGGATAAACTCATGCAATATGATATAAACCCCATCTTTTTATCCTCGATGGCAACAATACAATGCGTGCCTTGCTTCCCCTGTTGTCACTGGGAAAGGACACCGCAAGATTGAACCCAAAGCTAAGCACTTCTCCCATTGCAAGAAAGATCAATCTAGTAGGCCAAACCAAACTGATAATTCGAAGAGACTTGCAAAGATAAACCAATCATACATAAAATAATTCAGAGAAGAATCAAATATTATTCATAGATAATCTGGATCATAAACCCACAATTCATGGGATCTCGACAAACACACACCAAAAGAACATTGCATCGAATAGATCTTCAAGAAGATCGAGGAGAACTTTTTATTGAGATCCAAAGAGAGAGAAGAAGCCATCTAGCTAATAACTATGGACCCGAAGGTCTGAAGTAAACTACTCACACATCACCGGAGAGGCCATGGAGTTGATGTAGAGGCCCTCTGTGATCAATGCCCCCTTCGGCGGAGCTTTGGAAAAGGCCCCAAGATGGGATCTCCCGGATACAAAAGGTTGCGACGGTGTAATTAGGTTTTCATGGTGCTCCTGGATGTTTGGGGGGTATGTGGATATATATAGGAGTAAGAAGTATGTCGGTGGAGCAACGAGGGGCCCACGAGGGTGGAGGGCGCGCCCCCTGCCTTGTGGCCTCCTCGATTGTTTCTTGATGCCCACTCCAAGTCTCCTGGATCACGTTTGTTGAGAAAATCACGTTCCCGAAGGTTTTATTCCGTTTGGACTCCGTTTGATATTCCTATTCGGCGAATGTCTAAAATAGGCAAAAAACAACAATTTGGGCCGGGCCTCCGGTTAGTAGGTTAGTCCCAAAAATGATATAAAAGTGTAAAATAAAGCCCATTAGCATCCAAAATAGATAATATAATAGCATGGAGTAATAAAAAATTATAGATACATTGGAGACGTATCACCTTACCGCCACTGTGGCAGTGGCACACGTCGTCTCACAGGCGAGGAATCAGGAGATCTACGAGGAGAACCACCGCTTAGAGAGGGGTCATCTGGAGCGGCAGAGGGCGTTCGAGGTGAGCGTCGCTGAAGCTGCAACAGCGACAGGCACCGTATTGCGGTTGCCCAGCTCGTCGGTAGGCTCCTCCTCCTCCGCCTCTTACTGAGCACGCTCGGTAGAGGAGACGCAACCAGAAGTAGTACAAAGCCCCTCCGCAATAGTACTAGTATTTAGGGGCTATTTTGTTCAGTTCATCTGACAATAGATGTGGTGGAACTGTACAACATACTTAAAATTAGCTAGTATATATAGTTGAACTAGCTATTTCAGTACGTGGTTGGCAACAATTGGGGAAAAGTTTCGTCGGTTCAGCTGTCGAGTTGAACTGTTTGTATAAATTAAGAACGAATGCTTAATCTATGAATGAAATCTATGCTTAATTACTGAATTTTAGTTGCAAAAATTAGATACTGCTAGTGATTTTTAGCATCATATTTTGACAAATCGCAGTGTTACAAGTTGACAAATGGCAATGTTACTAGATCAACAAATGTCAATCTTTCCAGTTTGACAAATGGTAACATACCCAATATGACAGATGCAAATCGCCCCAAATTGTTTGTAAGTGGTCGCACACGGGTCATCCAAAAGAACCGTTTGCGTTGAAGAGATGCACAAATCCTTCTCTCACTTTGCATCATGTCGTCCCG